>NC_044992.1:38563444-38863444 GCF_008728515.1 Papio anubis
TACTCTAATATGTTTATTCTAAATACAGCATGATTATCAAATTCAAGAAATTAACACTGACAGAATGCTATTATCACAGATTTCCTTTAGGTTTTACCAATTGTCCCATGAGTGTCCTAAATAACAATTTCTTTTATTGTTTCCGGCCCAGAATCAAATCCAGATCACATTCAGTATTTAGTTGTCATGTATCTGTAGTCACCTTTAACAGAATAGTTCAACATTTTTATAAACTTGACATTTTTAAAAGTCTAAAGTAGTTATTTGGTAGAATGTCCCTCAATTGGGTTGTCAAATTTTTCCTCATGATTAGATGTAGGTAATAATTTTTCTGAGAGGAACACCATAGAAGAAATGTTGTATCCTTCTTGTTGCATCATATCAGGAGAGATAAGTATCCCCCTTGTCCATTACAAAATGCAACATGACTGGGGTTGGTCCTCTATCTTGCTTTCTTCAATGTAGTTATTCTTTTAAAGACAGGGTCATTTGTTTCTGTTTGTATTCTGTTGTGGGTACCTCCTCAATTCTTCCTCTTGTTTGCAGCATATAATGTATTAGAGTCCGGGTGCTGTGGCTCACGCCTGTAATCCCAGCACTTTAGGAGTCCAAGCTGGACGGATCACCTGAGGTCAGAAGTTCAAGACCAGCCTGGTCAACATAGTGAAACCGCATCTCTCCTAAAAATACAAAAAAAAAAAAAAAAAAAATTAGCTTGGCATGGTGGTGGGTGCCTATAATCCCAGCCCAGGAGGCAGAGGTTGTATATTTTTTCACATATATATGTGTGTGTGTGTATATATATATGTGTGTGTGTGTATATATATATATATCATTCCTATAAACTCTTGCCCTGGTTTTGTAGAGTCTTTCTTCATTAAGATGCAACCCCTTCCTTAGCTGTTTGGGTCTGGGTATGAGGACTAATCATATCTAGGAAATGTGAGGGGCTTGTGACTTTGTAGTGGGCAGCTGACCTCAACTTTCTGCCCAACTATTCTTGATTTCCTTTGATTCTATTAAACAATGTCCTTTTTAGTTATTTATTTATCCTGCTCCTAAAATAACATATTCTATTAACCATCTCCCTAGATAGCTATGGGTTGGGCCTTCCAGAGGCTATTCTGATCTTTCCAATTGCAGTTGTGCCTACCCCTGCACATTGAAATAGCCCACCTTGCTTTTGTTGGTTAAGTGCTGCCACCTGGCCTTTGTTTCTCAGTTCCTGTCATACCCATTGTTATTAGAGAGTCCAGTTTGCAACAGCATCTCTTTCAGATAGCATTGCACACAAGGAACAGCTTCTCTGGGTCTCTTAATGACACTGTAATGCTGGCTTCCTTTTCCTTGATACATTCTTTATCACTTTTGTAAATAGAATAAAATGTACTCTAGACCCTCTTAAGAAATATCACTAGATGATGTTTTGCGGTTTTGTTTTGGGTTATTTATTTATTTATTATTTTTGGTCTACCATATAAGTAGATTTATTTCAATAGGTCCATTTTCTGGGCCTTTGATCTTTATCTTCATGATTTACTATGGCAATTATGGCACCTGTGCTTCTATTTTTTTCCAGGCTCCCAAGAACCATTCCGGAAGCATATGAGAATCTTCATCTGGGTGTTAAACCCTGAATCACAATAGTGCTTCCATATTAACAAACTCTTTATTCAGTTATATATTTATATATAACTGAATAATACATATTTATATATATTTTGACTCCTTTGATCCAACATTGTCAGTATCTACTATTCAATATAATTTCTTAGTTCCTCACAATATATTAGCCAGGCCATGAAATTTGCATGGTTACATTCATCGTTATTCCTTAGCAAATGACAGTAATGCTGAGATTTGACCCTAGTTATAAGTGTGGTAGCCAGGAGGGGAGCTAAGGGTACCCTGAGGAGGGCAAGCATTATGGTATAAGGCACCTGTCTCATTTGAGGCTTCTGCATAGTCTCTTAGCAAGAATGAGGCTTTATACTCCAAGGGGAGTGGGCCACTTCTGCAAACCCAGAAATATTAGGGTAATCAGCAGATTCAAGTTGAAGTGCGTCTACCCATATATCTCCATTCCAATATCAACATCCAAGCCCTTTCTTATCATAGCCCTAACTTTGGCATAGGAGACTTACCTAGGCTGAGAAGTCAGCCTTCTCTAAGGTTCTGCCACTCTTAAATGATCTCTTGTACCTTCACTGTGCCTTCAGTCTTCAGTTCTGTCTGTCCTCCAACTGCAGAAGATGAGGTGTCTGTATAATGAAGTCACACATGCCTTCTGCCCCTCACCCTGTTTTACATGGATGATTACTAAACCTGAGCTTGACATCTGCACTTTACATGAATCAATAGTACTTAGTAATAGACACAGTGCCATTGTTTCTATAGTCTTTTCTTTATTCCTCTTAAAGGTAAGAGACACTCTCCAGATAGTAAATTAGGAATTATTTGCAGTTGATTTATTGAGAGAGTGCTCTTAGGAGAAGGTGAGTGAGAAAAGCAGGATAGAATGAGGGAGGAGAAAGGCAAGCAACTTTGTGACTCCAACTGCACAGAATCTTTAGTCTGATCTCTTGGGGAGCTCTGCAGTATTAATTGCCCCACAGAGTTGATTCCACCTTGAGGAAGAAGGGTGGGGGAGTTTTGTGTCCCAATGTTAGCCAGTAATTGTCTTACCCCTGGGAACATAGGCATAACTTACTTGGCAAGGTAACTCCCATTTGGCTGAGGACAATTCTGTAGATAAGGGGTAACTGTTAGCAACCAATAATTAAAGCAACTGGGAGATGAATGCACTATTTCACTAAAAGGATCTAGGAGGTACACCTATGAGCATGACTACTTAGATAAATACACCCAACACATGATAAGCAAGAGAAAGGGGATTGGGGAAACATTGGCTTAATAGTACTCCCACCATCCCATCTTCAACTGGAGCCTCTCCTTGGCTAATTACAGCTGCAAAGCTGCACGCAGGTGAAGAGGGATCCTATTGATGCATTCCATAGACGTCAGCATCCCAGGGCACACAGCAGACAAGTAGAGGTTATGAAGAACGATTCTAGATGGGTAAATGAAAAACATCTATTATCTAAAATAACATTGTAACCAATAATCATTTGGATATATGTTTTATCTTTGTAATCAAATACATTTAAAAGCCCTCTAAAATCTAAGTACCACGTTTCGCCTTTAAATTGCCAACAATATTAGCAAAATGTGTCAAGATTTAAGCCGTCTTATGTACTGTTATTGGGAGAGTAAATTAAAAAAAATTTTTTTTCTGGAAGAAAATAGGACAATCCATTCCAAATGGTTAAAAATTGCATAAACAGATTAACACAGAAATTATAGCAGAAATTTAGCCTATGAAAATATTACAGAATTTTAAAAATATTCGTAGAAATTTAACCTAAGAAAAATATCATAAACATTGACAAAGATTTAACTCTAAGAGGGATTATCATATTATTATTTGTAACAGGAAAATAATTCACAGTGTATGTTTAAGGGAACAAAGAAGGTTTTAAACAGTCTTCACGGAATTGTAGAATTTTGTTAGTTTTTGAACAATTATTTTCTTAAGAAGCTATTATTTAGCTTACCTTTACAAATGAGGAAGATAAATTGGGTTTCAGAGTACAAACTTCAAAATTCAGATTTTAGAAAAATAAAAGATAAATGAAACCAACATAAAATAAATAGAGGGCAGGGCATGATGGCTCACACCTTTAATCCCAGCACTTTGGGAGGCTGAAGCAGGCGGATCACTTGAGCTCAGGAGTTTGAAACCAGCCTGGGAAAAATGGTGAAACTCCATCTCTACTATTAATAAATAAAAAAAATACAAAAATTAGCCGGGCATGGTGGTGCATATCTGTAGTTCCAGCTACTTGGGAGGCTGAGGCAGGAGAATCGCTTGAACCTGGGAGGCGGAGGTTTCAGTGAGCCAAGATCATGCCACTACACTCCAGCCTGGGTGACAGAGCGACTGTCTGTCTCAAAAATAAATAAATAATAAAAATAAATAAATAGAAACACGATTTTTGAGGCCATCCTTGCTCAAATTTGAACTTTTGATCAATTATCTCTCACAACATGCAACTTAAAGGGAAGCCCCAATCTGTAGGAGGCTTCATATGTAGCAGTCAGTGTACTCATCAGGATATGTGCAAAAAGTACATTCTAATTGCAGAAGTGTGCAAAATGCCTTTATCTCTTTCAAGCTTTTAAGATATCATGGACCAATAATATTTATATTTTCCCAAGACCGTTTATCCAGCTTTGCTCAGAAAGCAGCTACACTTCTCTTCTGAATCCCCGACCTTCTTGATCCTGTTATTTGTCTAGTAGAGCCTGCTTGACAACAATCATATGGCCTTTATTTATTTAGTTTTTTAAAAAATGTTTTTAGAGATGGGGTCTCACTCTTGCACAGGCTGGAGTGCAGAGGCGCCATTATGGCTCACTCCAGACTCATTCTCCTGGGCTCAAGAGATTCTCCCACCTCAGCTTCCTGAGGTATGTGCCACCACGCCCAGCTTCATATGGCCTTTCAGCAGAAGTTTTTAACTAGTGATATCCCAAAACCATGGTATAAAGAACTTCAGATTCACTCGGTCTCTACGTCCCCAATTTCACATATATTTCATAAACGTCAGTTACTTTCAAGGCACTGTCAAAATATTATGAAAACGTGGAAATGACAAAGGAGATTATTGGGTGTTCTCTCAAAGCAGTGCTGGATTTGCCGTTTTGATTGACTTTTTATTGACTGGGTTCTTTAACAGCTTGGAAGGGGCAGGAATTCACTTGTAGATTTATGTCTGATAGAGATGCAAACCATTTCTTTCCAGAAGAATAGATAACCACAAAGTTTATGGTTTATTAACCTATTGGATGTTAACTAGTGTTGTATCTCATTCAGAAATCTTATTCTAACATTGCTTTATTAAATTGTCTATAAATAGCTAACCACCTTAAATTCTCATGTGAACCAGTTTTAACATTGCTTCATTAATTAACGAGTTAAATAATATCACTGACATATGTTCCTTTGATATTTTTATGAGAAGTATGTTATTACGTTTTAGAAAAGTATATATTAGGAACACTCTCTTAGGTGCCGCACATTAAAATGAGAACAAGTTAGAGGCTGTGAGTGAAAATGAAGAACAACCATCATTATGCTTAAGATGATGATGGAAGTGGTGATAGTGTTTGCACCTAATGGAGAGAAAGAGATAAACTAAAATGGTAATTGTTATAGATTTAAAGTATATGTTCCAGGTTGGGGAAAAAAGTAATGTATGTCTCTCATTAAAAAATTTAAATGGGGCCGGGCACAGTGGCTCATGCCTGTAATCCCAGTACTTTGGGAGGCAGAGGCGAGTGGATCATCTGAGGTCAGGAGTTCGAGACCAGTCAGGCCAACATGGTGAAACCCCATCTCTACTAAAAATTCAGAAAATTGGCTGAGCATGGTGGCAGGCACCTGTGATTCCAGCTGCTCCAGAGGTTGAGGCAGGAGAATTGCTTGAACCCAGGAGGCAGAGGTTGCAGTGAGCCGAGGTCTTGCCATTGTACTCCAGCTAGGGCAACAAGAATGACACTCCATCTCAAAAAAAAAAAAAAAAAAAGATCATTTTTATCGTGTACATCGTTGCAACATTTCATAGCTATCACTGAACTTTTGCAAATCTTATTTTACATTTAATTTTAAAATTTTTGTGGTGCAGCTTGTCTCAAAAATCTTTTAATAAATGTGGGAAGAATAATGACATCTGCATATGGGTGAGCAAACTAATGCATTGATAGAAGAGGATCCTCCCACCCACAGAAAGGAAAATCCTGTTAAAAAAAAAAAAAGATAATGCTGTATTTAAGTCAACAAGTTCATGATGAAAACAAAAGTCTTTGCTCAATGGAAAGTTATTAAATTGCTAGGTATTTTTTTTAAGCAACAACTGGAGTTAATATTGTAACCATTGAAATTGATTCTGTGAAATAAATTCCTAGCTCTCTCTTTAATGCAAGATAACAGATATATGCACCAAAATCGAATGATGCCTAATCTCCATCAGGGGTAACAGACTGAATTTAATGCAAAAGATTTTGCTACATCATTAGCCTGTCCACTTTGCCAAGTGTTTAATAGCAGAGATTTTTCCATAGAGTGATTACAGCTGTGTTTCAGATTTATATTTCTGTTTCTGCATAGTTAACTATCAAAATTGCTTTTAATTTAATGACCTGCCAATGCTTAGGTATTACATTTGTTCTTCTTCTAGAAGTAGGGTACATCTATATAGACTCATTTTTTTTATTTTAATGGTTCATTCTCTATAAAAAGATTTTGCAAACATTTGCCTGAAGATGTGCTTGATTAGACTATTTTAAAATTCTTATTCTGCAAAGGCTTTGTGTGTGTGTGTGTGTGTGTGGCAATCTTGCCACTTCTTCCTATTGCACAACTCTTGAAGTACCAGCTTTACATTTTAAAAGAGCCAAATGTGATATGATCAACAAGGACATTTTGATATAAATGTCTAATAATTTTCTTCTGTTTATCTAGTTTAGACCAGAGTCTAAATATTTCATTTTATGACTAATCTCACAGATAATATTATACATTTAGGAAGGTACCGTCCTATTTTGTGAGACCTTTTTCCCTTATCTACTATTTCAGACATTTGGCAAAGGTAGACGTTGACTGACTGACAATTAAAACTGTGAAAAGAAAATGTCATTGATGAAAGCACGATTCCTTCTAAAGAACCAAGAGTGAATAAGAGACATCTAGGAGACAGTTGTTATCAGATGCATTTCTGGAAATTTTTCCAGTTATAAGAAAAGCTGTCAGGGGGAAACCATATTTATTTCTTCACATTTAAATTTCAGAACAATCCTGAGACATTTTTTTGCATTTTGCGAAACATCAAGCATTAATTCATCCTGCTCTCTTGTCATTCTGAATAATTAACATTGATAAAATAAAAAGGAATGATATATTATTGGAATTTCATGTCCTTTTTTTATTTTCATTTTTGTTTTTAGAATTCATACTACAAATACCAGCATTTATGATTGTATAAAAGTTGAATAATACTGCAACTATTTAGGATGATTCCAATGTAATTGGAAATACATAAAAATCAAAATTTCAAGATTAAACCTAAAGATCTCACCCTATACCACATTTGAATTTTAAAAACATATTCAACAGGATGTTTTTTCCAAAATCTATCTCCTTTTAAATTCTGTCCATTGTTTCTGATTCTCGTCTCTAATTTCTCATCTATATAAGTATCAGACTTTTGAAAGTCAGTGTTTGCTCAGTTTACAGCATCTTTTAAAGAAAGTTGCATTCACCTATATATTTACTAAGGTTATATATATGACCATATCCTGAAGCTTTAAATATTTGCACACTTCATCACTAGGCAATCAGTTCATAAGCTGAACTGTTAACTTTGGTGTGGTCTTGTACCAAAAGATGAGTTGGGTAGATGAAATTCCCACTTTTGGATATTTGAATTGTGAATTATAAAGTAACTGAAGTATAGTTGGTAATAGGAATAAGCATGAAGGTATCTACAGCAAAGGTGGAACTTGGCTCGGATATCATAACAGATCTGCCTGAGTGGTCAGAAACTTGAATTTAGAGAAACACACGTACAGAATAGAGGTCAGTAAAGCTGGTAGACAGTGAAAGAGGAAGCAAAGAGACACCTAGAGGAAACAACAACAAAAAAGTCAAGGGAATAGTGATCATAACACTGGTAAAGCATAGATTGAAGCGCAATGAAATCACGTTTCAGTTTCTGGATTTAGTTTGCGTTTCAATGATGCTCAATGGTATATTAATATATTTTCTTAGATTATTTCCATGTGATTCCATACTGATTGTTGTAACAACCACCATCCCTATTTTCATCTACTTATGAAAAGCTCTCTTTCTTTGTTTTTGTTTTTTATTTGTATGTATGTATGTATGTATGTATGTATGTATGTATGTATGTATGTATGTATTTAGACAGAGTTTTGCTCTTGTTGCCCAGGCTGGAGTGCAATGGCATGATCTCGGCTTACTGCAACCTCTGCCTTTCAGGTTCAAGGGATTCACCTGCCTCAGACTCCTGAGTAAGTGGGATAACAGGGTCCACCACCAGGCTCCAGCTAATTTATTTATTTTTAGTAGATACGGGGTTTCACCATGTTGGCCAGGCTGGCCTCGAACTCTTGACCTCAGGCGATCCACCCGCCTCGGTCTCCCAAAGTGCCAGGATTACAGGTATGAGCCACCATGCCCAGCCAGAAGACTCTCTTTTTAATCACAAAGACCTAACTGAAACAACTTGGGTGACCATAATATTAGACAACAGCTTTTATATCTCTGTGGATTTTCTCTACATATACTGTTTTACTGTTTCCTACTACTCTAATCATTAAGAACAGTTTGATATTCATTGAACTGATCTCCCATGGAGAATGTTTGAAAATATCAATGAAAGCATTGTAACAACCTCATTAAGACATGGCATTTCATATAACACACCACAGACCTTTTTGTTCCCTGAAGACTGAACTTTTGCTTGCAGTTGTGATACAAAACTAAAGAACATTTTCAAAAGCAAAAGAAAAGTAAACTTATTTTGAAGATATGGGGTAGAGAATGATAAAGTAAATTACAAACTAGACCAAAAAATCCAGTTGTTGAACAAATAATAATCAAGTGTCTTCATTATTATTTCTGGACAAGATGGAGTAATGGAGATCCATTTTTTCTTCCCACCTCAAATAATAAAAATATTGAACAAATGTTTTAACCAATGGATGTCTGACATGAGATATTGGACACCAGAGGACAGTAATACTGACAAAGGGGAAACAAATGAGTCATATAATTTACCCCAGTAGCAGCACAGGCAGCATGTGGGGTCTCCTTGAGATGAGGAGATAGGGTTTGGACCAAGTACAGAGAGTCCAGGCAGCTCAAAGTCCCAGAGTAGTGCATTGAAGAGGGAGTTTCAGAAATCTACAATATGTCCCATTAGAGTTGCTCTGTGCTATGTGTGATGAAACTACCCACGACAAGGGAAATAACCATCCACATAAGAAAAAAGGAACCCATTTTCAGTTCACAGAGTACCAGTATTTCTACCAGCCAGACTGAAGAATCTTATTTATCCAGGAACATTAGGTAGAGTACTTTGAGGGTCATTGTCTCAGCTGTGGAGCAAAACTAGCCCTAATGTTTTCTTCTCCAGTGTCACCTAAGAAAGCTTAAAAGCCAGCCTTGAAATAATCAGATTGATTCCCTGTAACTTAACGATATCCCAGAACAAAACTAAAAATATTTATAGAAATATAAAAGAGCCAGGACAAATATTCACCATGATAAGGTAAAAATCACGATGTTTCTCATCTAGTCACGTATGCCTAGGCATGCAAAAAAGCAAGAAAATATGACACAGGAGGTGGAAATCCAATTAATAGAAACAGATTCAAAAATGAAAAATGATGGAATCAATAGATATTAAAATTGTTATTATTTTACTTCATATACTAAAAAAGGTTAAAAATTTGAGTTTATTAAATAGAGGCATGGAAGATATAAAAAGACCTAAATCAAACTTTTAAAAATGAAAACTATAATGGTCGAAGAGAAAAAAATATGTTGGAGGTTAATAATATATTAAATATTATAGATGAAAGATTAACAAACTTGAGAAATCAATAGAAATTATCCAAAATGAAACACAAAAAGAATAAGAGATCACAATATGAGCACTGTACCCCAAAAAAGAATAACACATATTATTTTCAAGTGCACATGGAACAGTTACAAAACAGGCAATATTTTTTTTTTTTTTTTCTTTTTTTAAAATTTATTTATTATTATTGTATACTTTTAAGTTGTAGAATTTTTATGTGCATAGCGTGCAGGTTTGTTACATATATGTATACTTGGCCGCCATGTTGGTCTGCTGCACCCATCAACTGCGTCCATTTTACATCAGGTATAACTCCCAATGCAATCCCTCCCCCTCCCATGATAGGCCCGGTGTTGTGATGATGTGTATTATTGTGACGTTTTAGCGCCTGAGTCCAAAATTGATCATTGTTCAGTTCCCACCTATGAGTGAGAACATGTGGTGTTTGGTTTTCTGTTCTTGTGATAGTTTGCTAGAATGATGGTTTTATTTGTCCCATGTCCTACAAAGGGCCTTAAACTCATCCTTTTATGAAACATAGTATTCCATGGTGTATATGTATACATTTTTCTTAGTAATCTGTGTCACTGTTGATGGACATTTGGGTTGATTCCAAGTCACTTTGCTATTGTGAATAGTGCTGCAATGAAGCATCGTGTGCATTATTGTCTTTATAGCAGCATAATTCCTCCAAGCCTCCTTTGGGTATATCCCCAGTAATGGGATGGCTGGGTCATATGGGTACATCTAGTTCTAGATCCTTGAGGAATGCGCCATACTGTTTTCCATAATGGTTTGAACTTGGTTTACAAAATCCATTTTCAACAGTGTTATAGCGTTCCTATTTCTCCACATCACCTCTCTCCGGCACCTGTTGTTTTCCTGACTTTTAAGCGGTCACCATTCTAACTGGTGTGAGATGGTATCTCATTGTGGTTTTGATTTGCATTTTCTCTGATGGCCAGTGATGATGAGCGATTTTCATGTGTCTGTTGGCTGTATGAATGTCTTCTTTTGAGGAAATGTCTGTTCATATCCTTTGCCCTTTGATGGGGTTGTTTTGTTTTTTCTTGTAAATTTGTTTGGCGAGGTTCTTTTTGTAGGTTCTTTCTGGATATTAGCCCTTTGTCAGATGCATTAGATTGCAAAAGATTTTCTCCCATTCTGTGGGTTGCCTGTTCCTCTGATGGTAGTTTCTTTTGCTGTGCAGAAGCTCTTTAGGGTTTAATGAGATCCCATTTTGTCAATTATAGCTTTTTAACGCCATTGCTTTTAGTGTTTTTAGACATGAAGTCTTTGCCCCATACCCTATGTCACAGGGCCAAGGTACTACCTGGAGTTTTTCCTCCTAGGATTTTTATGGTATTAGGTCTAACATTTAAGTCTCAATCCATCTTGAATTGAATACTAGGTATAGGGTAGGGAGGGATCCGGTTTCAGCTTTCTGCACTTATGGCTAATGATTTTAGCAGTATTTATTAAATAAGGTCACTTTCTCATTTCTTGTTTCTCTCCGGTTTTTACATCCGAGATCCGGATGGCTTGCGATGTGGCGGTATTATTTCACGAGGACTGTTTCTGTTCCATTGATCTATCTGTTTGGTGCCGAATTTTCATGCTGTTTTGGTTACTGTAGCCTTGTAGTATAGTTTGAAGTCAGGTGGCGTGATGCCTCCAGCTTTGTTCTTTTGACTTAGGATTGTGGGATAGATGCTTTTGGGACCATATGAACTTTAAAGCAGTTTTTCCAATTCTGTAGAAGAAACTCATTGAAAGGTAGCTTAACTTGATGGGATGGCATTGAATCCTATAAATTACCTTGGGCAGTATGGCCATTTCCACGCGATATTGATTCTTCCCTATCCATGGGCATCATGTCCATCAGTTCATTCATTGTGGGTTTTTGCACATTGTTTTGTATCCTGAGACTTGCTTTGGAAGAGTTTGCTTATCAGCTTAAGGAGATTTTGCAGGCTGAGACAATGGGGTTTCTAAATATACCGTGTATGCATTACTGCAAGCAGGGACGGGTGACTTCCCGCTGCTTTTCCCTGGCTAGCTTTGAATACCTGATTTCTTTCTCTCTTGCCTAGTTACTGTGGAACTTTGTACTATGTTGAATAGGAGTGGTGAGAGAGGGCATCCCTGTCTTGTGCCAGAAAACAGGCAATATTTTTAAACAGACCATAAGTCACAATCAATTTAAGACCATTTAAATTAGACAAAGCATGGTCTCTGACCACATAAATTAAAAGAACTCAAAGAGAGGGGAAACAAATGAGTTGTACTATTGACCTCTCTCTTAATCAAAGAGAATTTAGAGTATCTTGAAGTGAGTAAAAATAAAAACAAAGCATATAAAAATTTGTAGGATGAAGATAAAACAGTATCTAGAGCAAAGTATATAGAACTAAATGTCTATTAGAAACAACAACAACAACAACAAAAAAGGAAATTCTTAAATGACCTGAGCTTCCATCTGAAGAAATCGGAAACTGTAGGGCAAATTAGACTCAAAATAAGCAGTAGAAAGACAATTTAAGAAGAAATAAATGGAGTTAATACTATAGAAATAATAGAGAAAAAAATTAATGAAATTTAAAAAGGATGTCTTTCAGAAGGCCAGTAAAAATGTATAAACTTCTAATCAGATAGACTGGGAAAAAAAATAAACACAAGTTACCAAATATGAAAAATAAGAGGAATGATATCACTACAGATTCTATACATATTAGAAAACTGCTAGGGAAATATTACAATTTTAGGTCAATAAGTCTGACAACTTAAACGAAATGAAAAAATTTCTTGAAAAAGGTAAATTCTCAAAGCTCAATTGAAAATACACAGATAACTTGAATATATATATATATATATATATATATATATATTTGAAATTAAGTTTGTAGTTAAAAACATTCACAACATGAAAATTTCAGAACCAGAGGCATCATTGGAGAATTCTACCAAACATTTAAGAAACAATACCAATTCCATAAAAAATCTTCCAAATAATTGAAGAAAAGTAAATATTTTTTGCTTATTTTATGAGACAAGATTTACAGTGAAACCAACACTACACAAACACAAACAGAATGAACACTAATACAGAATTTTCTTTCTTTCTTTCTTTTTCTTTTTTTTTTTTTTTTTTTGAGACAGAGTTTTGCTCTTGTTGCCCAGGCTGGAGTACAATGCCACGATCTTGGCTCACTGCAACCTCTGCCTCCTGGGTTCAAGCGATTCTCCTCCCTCAGCCTCCTTAGTAGCTGGGATTATAGGCACCCAACACCATGCCCCGGATAATTTTTTGTATTTTTAGTACAGATGGGGTTTCACCATATTGACCTGGCTAGTCTTGAACTCCTGACCTCAGGTGATCCACCCACCTTGGCCTCCCAAAGTGCTGGGATTACAGATATGAGTCACTGCCCCAGCCAGAAATTTTAAATACAGTTTTAGAACACTAAATTCAACAATATATTAATAGGCTAATATTTTAGGATCAAGTGGTGTTTATTCCAGGAATGCAGGGTTGGTTTAATATTTGGCAATAGAACAAAGTAATTTATTTTCATGAATCAGAAAGCTTAATAATTTTAAGTTTTTGTTCTCTCTCAAATTGGTCTCTATATTCAACACAATTCCAATCAAAATTGCAACAGGTTTTTTTTTAAGAAATTGATAAGCTGATTTCAAAATTTATAAGGAAATGCCAAGGAGCTAGCACAGCTAATCAACTTAAAAGAACAATGTTGAAAAACTTTTTATAAAGCTGCAGTAATCAAGATAGTATTATTGGTACTGGAACCAATAAAGACAAAATGATGAATAGAATAGAGATTACAGAAATAAACAAACACTTATATAATAAACTAATTTTTGACAAAGATGGCAAGGCAATTCATTGAGAATAAATAATAGTTTCAACAAATAGTCCTGAAACCACTGAATGTCCATATGTAAAAAAAAAGTGAGCTTTGGCATATACTTCCCACCATATACAGTAATTAGTGCAAAATACATCATTCATCTAAACACAAGAGCTAAACTTACAGTAGAAAACATAGAAGAAAACTTGGATTTGTCAAAGATGTCTTAAAGTTTAGACTTAAAAGGAAAAGACCTTAAGTTAGACTTTAGAAAAAATTTAAAAATACATTGTCAAGAAAATGTAAAGGCTCAAGTTAAAGTGAGAGCATAAAAAAGAAAAATAAAAGAAAATGTAAAGGCAACACACAGGCTAAACTAAAATATTTGTAAAATGTATCTGACAAAGAATTTATGTTGTTAAATATATAAAGAACACTTGGAACTTAATAAGCAGACTAACAACTCAATATAAGTGCAAAATATTTGAACAGACACCTCATCATTGGCATTTACATATATAGATTATTAATAGTAATAAAGATGATCAATATCATTAATCATTAGGAAAGTGTAATTTAAAGCCACAGTGAGATATTACTACACCCACTGGGATGGCTAAAATGATAAAGACTGACCCTACTAAGGGTTGGCCAGGATGGAGCAGCTGAAACTCTCATACACTGATGGTTGGGATGCAAAATGGTACAGTCACTCTCAGAATCACTTTGGAACTTTCTTTAAAAATTAAACATGTAAGACTGTCAGATCGCCAGATCCAGCCATTCTACTCTAGATAACTATTAAAAGAAATGAAAGCACATGTTCACACCAAAAGCTGTACATGAATGTTGTAGAATCTGTATTTTTAATATCCCAAACTTGGAAAAACATGAATGTCAGGGTCAACATTGACATTCAATGTCAACAACAGAATGTCAACAGATCAATGGATACATGAATTGTGATATACCTATACCATAAAGTCCTACTCAGCAATAAAATAGAGTGGTTATTGATAAATGTAAGGATATGGAACAACCTTATAACAATACTGAGTGAAAAATGGCAGACAAAAAGAGTGCATATACTTTGTTTCTATTTGTATACAACTATTTAAAATGCAAACTAATCTAGAGTGATATAATACAAATCAATAGTTGCCTGAGGAGAAGGCCTGAGAGGCATAGTGGGAAGAAATTGTATTAGATTGGTGCAAAAGTTGTTGTGGTTTTTGCCATTACTTCCAATGGCAAATATTGTAATTACTTTTGTACCATCCTAATAAAAGGACACTAGGAAATTTTGGGGGAGTGATTATGTCCATTATCTTGATTGTGGTGTTGGTTTTGGGAAGTAGGCATATGTCAAATTTTTTACATTATACCTTTTAAATATGTGCAGTTTTTGCATGCCAATTATAATTTCATTTAATAAACCTATAAAAAAAGACCATATTTAAAAACAATGTTAAAGGTTATACTCAGTTTCAGGCAATTATTTTTACTTTAGGTCCTTATTAGAGTACCCTTTCATTCCAGAGTTTCTGTATATAACTTTTCCTCCAGTTCATATTCTTACATTTAGCAATGTATTTAAATATTCACTACCTACCAAATTTTCTGTAGTAGAACTTGATAAATATTTGTTGAATGAATTAATGAAAATGAATAATGATTTAACTAGGGGAAAAAATTATTTATTATATATCTTTATTTCTGGTACATATATGCTGGCTTTTTTAAAGGGACTCTTCTATTTTCCCCAACTGGTTAAATACTTAGAATAAAAATTGCCTTTTTCCCCCCAGTATTTACTTAACAGAACTTGGGATTTTCACTCTGTAACATATTTTCTTACTTGTTGAGTCTCTGGCACATCTCCATGGCTTTTGCTTAACATGAAAAGAGTTCTATGCCACTGGTTTCAGGTTACTGAGTGATCTTGCATAAGTGATACAGGTTTGTGTCTCAGCTGCTATAGAAAATCAAATATCCACTTGGGTTTCTCCTGAATATTTTGTGTCATCCTCATGCAAGCCCTGGAGAACCAAAGAAATTTTAAAAATTATTTTCCTTGCTTTCCAACTTATTTCCCTTGTGGCTCTGGTATAGGGAGGATGACTTTTAGAAGTTTCAGTCTGCCTAGAAATGGTACAAGTGGTTTTTGAGAAAAATGTGAAATATATTTAAGTGGCAATGGAATAGTAAGAAATCGTTTCAATTGCAGAGATAGTACTCTCATTAAAAGGCTGTAGTGAGTATTTCATTTATTTTTTATTTTTATTTTTTTTTTTGAGACGGAGTCTCGCTCTGTCGCCCAGGCTGGAGTGCAGTGGCCGGATCTCAGCTCACTGCAAGCTCCTCCTCCCGGGTTCACGCCATTCTCCCGCCTCAGCCTCCCGAGTAGCTGGGACCACAGGCGCCCGCCACCTCGCCCGGCTAATTTTTTGTATTTTTTAGTAGAGACGGGGTTTCACCGTGTTAGCCAGCATGGTCTCGATCTCCTGACCTCGTGATCCGCCCATCTCGGCCTCCCAAAGTGCTGGGATTACAGGCTTGAGCCACCGCGCCCGGCCGAGTATTTCATTTTTAAAAATAATCATTGAACATCTCTATGTACAGGACCCTGAGCTGTTTGCCATCGAGATACAAAGATAAATGGAGATATTTTTACTGCCCTTAAAGATTGACAATCCATAAGGGTTGAGTGAGTGGCAAAATGAGATGCATGGTAGACCACATCCAGCTCACGTTTTGGAATGAGAAGATCTGGGTCTGAGTCTCAACTCAAGGATCCAGACATATTTTCTTTTAGGGTAGAAGTGCATTATAGGGAAAGTGAGACTCAGATGTCCCACTGAACCACGGCATTGTTGTAAAGATCTCATCCTTTCCAGGAAAATAAAACTAAAATATAGGCTTAGAGTTCATCTCACCAACAGGGCACCATCACCTCAGGGATGGAAGAAAAATTTATCACAGAAGTCCCAGTCTCTGAGCAAGCCACGAAAATTTATAGTGAACTTACCCCGGACTATTTCTGTAGGTCAGAGCAGAGGCAGCAAGGCAGCCTGTTGGTTGATGTGTTGCTTGAGAGTGGGAGGGAGGATGAGAAGAGAAAAGAAGACGACTAAATCCAGCTACATTTTCTTAAGGAGATTAGATTAATCAATCATAAAGTTATGGATGAATTTTTGTCTCATTATATATTTTGAGCTGAAACATACTCATTACAGAAACAGTGAGATTCCGATATACAAGCCAGAAACCATGCGTCACATTTTTTATTTCAATCGTAAGACTGAAATAATCAAACAGAAACGACCACAAACAGCACAAATATCCTTAATCTGCATACCTTCTGTGTTTGATTGCCTCCTCCTGAAAATGTGAAATGCTATGAGGCCAGTAAACCTCTTTCGTTGGCCTTTTAACACCAGTTCTTGTCAAGGTAATTGACTCAGAGTAGAAACTCAATAAATGTATTGCACTAACAAATAAATGGCCCAAATGAGGAATAAATGAATTAATATACTGTGAAAAGAGTTGTGCAAATTTCATATTGCCACATCAACATGATTAAAACTGCTAAATAGGAAATGTTAAATCCAAAAAGCTTTATCAAAATGATGTTTTTTAAAATGTAAAAAGAATTTAGTAGGCACAAAAGGAGAGGAAGAAAGATTTTTTTTTGACAATGAGAACAGAAGGGATACAAAGTCATGGTGAGGAATGTGACTTGTTCATAGGAAGGTATAATAAGAGAACCCTGAGGGCCCTGAGGTTTCCAAATATTTGTTGCCAGCAACGTGAAATTCCCTAACTAATCCTCAGTCTCTTAATGCCTCTGACTTGTATTTATCACTAAAACTAGGAGTGAAGTTTTTATTTACTTTCAGACTAAATATTGCTTTTCAGGGTAAACCATATAAATGTGTCAAATATGCATGTCAATAATATATATATATGTCAAAAAGACACATCATTTTAAAAGGCTTATAACAGATAAAAAATTATGACAAATCAATAATAAAAATTTATCTACCCCACCCCACAACCCCACTCCCCTAAACCAATTTATTTTTATTTCATTAGTTTACTTTTGTTGTTTCTTCTTGTATTTTCCTCTATTATCTTCTAAATAATGTTCTTGCTCTTTAATGTCTTGATTTATCCATTTTAGACATTATCACTTCAACATTGTCCAGAAATTAAAGTCTAGTTGTAAGACTGTGGATAAACATTTAGCTCCTTTACCTACCTCCACTCTAAATTTCTCTTTCCTGTGTTTTCAATACAGTTACCTTTCAGCTTTTTTGTTCCATCAAAAATCAATGGCCATCTTATGACTTTCATTGTTGATCCAAAAAACAGGCCACATACCCATTTCCTTTCTTGTTTAAAATTTCATATGCTTGTTTTTTTCCCCATTTGCTTTCTTTGAGGGCATCAATTGCCATTTCTCCTATGCAGATGTTTCAGTGGCTTTATACAGTAACTATCAATAATTTCCTTCTATTCAAAGCATTTGTTGATAGTTTGCCTGGAGACTGCTTCTTAGTGAACTGTTACTGGCTCTCACCTGAACGAGGTGTTTTCTGGGCCCCATTTTACAGCCATTATCCTGAAAATTCTCTTCATTGGTTTCCTATTGTTAAGCCCTAACTTTCTGAATTGTGTCTTTCTATTTGGTAACTAGAAGTTTCAGGAGAGTAAATACCTTTTAAAAAGTCAGATCAGAGCTCTTGGGTGACCTGGTAAAAAAGTAAAAATAAAATTGACAGTCAAGTTTGTACAAAAGATATGAGAGATGGAAGAGATTTCAGAAACAATCGAATCCAATTCTTTCATTCTACTGATGAGAAAACTGAGACTTACGAACACAAAATGGCTTGCTCAAGATGTACACACTGGTAGCAGCAGAGTAGAAATTCTGACTTGATGCTAGGTGTGGAACTTTTTGAATACTTTTATCACACTGATAATCCATTAGGCAAGTGAAGAAAAAAACAAATGCTCTCTTTCCAGTTTAGAGCGTGGAGATTCTCATCTTTTTCATGAAACTTGTGGCTTATTTTCTGTGTCATATATCACATTCAGTTCTTCAGGGATATTCTGGTAGACACTATTTTTTTATAGAAGGTTAACAACACTTTATCCCATATTTCTACAGAGAGTCTCCGGCAACACAATGATAGGCCCTCATTTTGAGTGGGTTGGTTGTACATTTCAGGAAACAATCTGTTAATGTTTCTGAAATCAAACATGCTTACAGATGGATGAATTGGAACTTTTTATTTCATTTATTCTTTTTTGTGTGCTTTTTATATGATGCTAAGTAAGGAAATATACAATGTGACTTTCTGAATCAACAACTGTTGATACTCATGAATTGGCCTCTCTAGTGCTGCTTCCCGATAAGCATCATTGCAGCCGTGATTAACGTAGCTAGAACTGTAACAAACAGCTGTGCAATTATTACAACCACCAATTAAAGTGTAACTCCAGATGTTCTATACTCAAAACTACAGCCCTACAAGGTGGTTGCGCATGGAGTTGATTACATTAAAGCTGTCAGTTTTAGGGTATCTTATGGGTGTTTATACCAGGCAACCATTAGCTGTCACATATTTACAATGTTGATGTCCAAGCTAATTGCAATCATAGATCACATAACCCAAAGAAGAGAAAAAAAGGGCAATCTGAAGTAGATTTACCCTTCATTGAGGCTTTTGAGGATTTTCAATAAGGACAGTGAGTAGTTTGGAAGCAGCCTCTCAACTCCCTTGATGTGTTTCCTGCACACGGCACCCTCCTTCTCAGCCGATAAATGTCATGATTTCAGAAAATAAACAAACAACTCACAGGAGAAGTTTGTCAGCATACTGTTTCCATCTGAATGAATATTTCACCCACAGAGTTTGAGAGATATACCCTGCCCTAAAGTCAGGTGAGAATGCAGTTGTTGACTATGAATTAACATGGCCCAAGAAGTGAAAAATGTAAATTTGAAATTTTTTGTCCAATATCTATCTAAGCATTAGTGGACATGCATTCTCACGCTGGTAAGTCCCAGAGCCCAGCTTTGAATTCAGAAGACTGACAGAGGGTCACTGGAAAAAGGTGTGTGTTTTTGGCATTAGAAGGGCCCTGGGAGTTTTTCGGGTATTACAAAGGAACTTCAAAAAGTTCACGAAGGCTGGACACAGTGTCTTACGCCTGTAATCCTAGCCCTTTGGGAGGCCAAGGCAGGAGGATCATTTGAGGTCAGGAGTTTGAGACCAACCTGGCCAACATGATGAAACCTCGTCTCTACTAAAAATACAAAAAATTAGCCAGGCATGGTGGCAGGCACCTGTAATCCCAGCTAATCAGGAAGCTGAGGCAGGAGAATTGCTTGAACCTAGGAGGCAGAGGTTGCAGTGAGCTGAGATAGTGCCACTGCACTCCAGCCTGGGTGATAGAGTGAAATTCTGCCTCAGAAAAAAAGAAAAAGAAAAAGAAAAAGAAAAAGAAAAAAGAAAAGAAAAGTTCATGGAAAATGGAATTAAAAAATAAAAATAATAAATATAAATTTTATTTTTTTATTTCTCAACATAAGCTCCATCAAATTTGAGACACTTTAAAAAGTGGTAATGCCAGCCCTTTTGTTCATCCCTAAAGAACTAAGGGTCCTCATAATTTAACCATGTCAACACAGTCTTTTTTACATTGTTAACTGAAGAAAAGTGGGTGTCTTTTAAAATTTTTTTTGAGATTAGGAAACAAAAAGAAGTCAGAAAGAACCAAATCAGGGCTGTAAGTGGATGTCTAATAATATCCCATCCAAAATTGCCCTTGTTTGATAGGCAGAATGAGCAGAAACATTGTCATGGTGGAGAAGGACTTTCTAATGAAGCTTTCCCAGGTGTTTTTCTGCTAAAGTTTTGGCTCAAAACACTCTCATAATAAGCAGATATTGTGATTCTTTTATTCTTCAGGATGTCAATTTAGAAAATGCTTTGAGCATTCCAAAAAACTGTGCTATGACCTTTGCACTTGATGAGTCTGCTTTTGCTTTGACTTGACCACTTCCACCTCTTGGTAGCCATTGCTTTGATTGTGACTTATCTTCAGGATCATACTAGTAAAGCCATGTTTCATTTGCTGTTACAACTCCAAGGAAATGCTTTGGGATCTTGATCGCACTTGTTTAAATTTCCATTGAAAGCTCTGTTTTTATCTACAGCTGATCTGGGTGCAAGGGTTTTGGCACCGATTGAGTGGAACGTGTGCTCAAATGTTTCAGTAAGAATGATGCAAGCTGAATCAATTGAGATGTTTATGGTGTTGGCTAATGTTTCTGCTGTTAATTGTTGGTGCTTTTCAATTGGGATATGAATCAGATTAACTTTTTCCTTGAAAATTGATATAGATGGTGTGCCACTGAGCGTTTTATTTTCAACATTGTCTTGTTGCTTTAAAAAACAAGTTATCCATTTGTAAATTGCTGATTTCTTTGGGCAATGTCCCCATAAACTTTTTGTAAAACATCAATGACTTCATCATTCTTCCACCCAAGTTTCACCGTAAATTTGTTGTTTGTTTTTGCTTCAATTTTAGTAAAATTCATGTCGATCTGATAAGGGCTCTTTTCAAACTAATGTCTTATCCTTTTTAGTACCTCAAATTAGACCCCATTCAGACATGTCACAATAAGTTAATATGAGTTTATTTTGGTGCAAAAGTCTTAAAATCGATGCATAGTTTTTTTTGTAATTACATTTACCATTAACTTTTTGAAGCTCTCTCATAATATAAATAAACTATCATTCCTATTGTGGAAAAGTATAAGTATATCAATGGCATATATGCAAAATATTATTTTTTCTGGAACTAGTTGCATAGTCACCAAGAATTAATACTTGTCATGTGCAAGCTATTTTTATTAGTTTTATGTTTAGTTCAATATTTACCCATTGCAAAAGCAAAAAGAATCCTCATTCTTCACTTCAAAGGTGGCAGAACTTGGTTTGCTAAAGTCTACCCTTGACTATTCTGATGAAGCCTTGAATTTCCCTCCCTCTCTTACTGCATTTCCTGGCACAAGTATTGGCTAAATTTGGTTCCACCCATGCTCTCGAGTGGAGCTGGAGATTGGAGATGGCATGAGTGGGAGAGTAACTAAAGTGGGATAGAAATTTATTCTGTGTTGGTTTGAAAAGGAAAAATGTGCTGTTTTTCTAGAATGAAGGAAAATAAGGCTAAAAGCTGGGATTTACTAATAAAGTGAATTTCATAGTTAATGTTCTTGTGCTTTTTCTTATAACCTTGGGAAGGGTATAGTTATTTTGAAATATATTTTTTCTTACTACCTGTTAAAGAAATCTGACATCCTGACACAGCTTTATGTGGTGGTGCTGTAGGAAATAAAATATCTGGGCTGTAAAAAAGAGGAATGCCTGCTCCACATATCATACTCTTTTCCCACTGATGCCCATCTGGAGTTAGTTAGCAGTATTCTCCTGAGGGGAAAGTTTTATAGGAGATCTAGGCAGTGACCACAATAATGTGAGAAGTGTCCCTTAATGGGGCTAGGTCAACAGGGAGGTGCCATTTGTTGAGATGTTTCATGCATCTAATGAAAACACCGTTAAGTCAAGTTTAGCCTAAAGCTGCCTCCTTACATAGTTTAAGTTCAGCCTAAAGGTTTCTCTGTACATTGTGAACTATATATAACCTAAATGGAATTTTAAACAGATTGTAATCCACCCTTGGGCCATTCACTGAGTTTTGGCCAATCAGTTGTAGCCAATTGTTCAAACTGTGTGCCAGTAAGGCAAAGGTAGAGCTATAACCAATCCAGCTACTTCTGTATCTCACTTCCATTTTCTGTATGTCACTTTCCTTTTTCTGTCCATGAATCTTCTTCCATCACAGGTCTTCACTGGAGTCTCTGAGCCTACTCTGGCTCAGGAAACTGCCTGATTCATCAATCGTTCTTTGCTCAATTAAACTATTTAAAATTTAATTTGACTTTAGTGGTTTGTTTGTTTGTTTGTTTTGTTTTGTTTTGAGATGGAGTCTTGCTTTGTTGCCAGGCTGGAGTGCAGTGGCACAATCTCAACGCACTACAACCTCTGACTTCCTGGTTCAAGTGATTCTCCTGCCTCAACCTCCTGAGTAGCTGGGATTACAGGTGCGCACCACCACACCCAGCTAATTTTTGTATTTTTAGTAGAGACAGGATTTCACCTTGTTGGCCAGGATGGTCTCAATCTCCTGATGTGATCCGCCCGCCTGGGCCTTGTAAAGTGCTGGGATTACAGGCGTCAGCCACCACACCTAGCTGGCTATAGTTTTTATTTTTAAATCAACACAAACAATTCTACATCTCCTCTGCAACCAAGACTGACACTCTAGGATACAAAATAAGTTATGCAGCCCATCTGGAATGCTGTGAGACATTAGCTGGATGTTTCCAGAAAATAGAGTGCAAGTTTCTGGAAAGGAAAAGCTTGAAATTTTCTAAATTTTCTATTTCCATTCTTTCAGTAGTGGCTTAAGTTGTCTAAGTTTGATCAATTTATTCCTCTCCTCAAGGCAAGAAACTTTAACAACAATCCCCCTCCCCACCCCCCCTTTCCCCCTCTCTTTTTCTCCTTCCCTTTCCCCTTCCTCTTCCCCTTCCCTTTCTCCTTCTTCTTTTTTTGAGACAGGATTTTGCTCTGTCACCCAGTCTGGATCTCTGCTTACTGTCTCCCCTCACCTCAGCCTTCTGAGTAGCTGGGACTACAGGTGCACACCACCACACCTGGCTAATTGTTTATATTTTTTGTAGAGACAAAGTTTCACCATATTACCCAGGCTGGTGTTAAATTCCTCGACTCAAGCCATCTGCCCACCTTGGACTCCCAAAGTGCTGGGATTACAGGCATGAGCCAATATCCCTGACCAGAAATTCTTTCTCTCACAGTACTGAGATGAATCATGCATGATGATAGTGGAGATAAAAATGAACCCTGGAATAAATTCAGATAATTCTTGCTGACTTCTTTTTTGCAAGATTAAGATTCTATACAGCAAATGAACTGATTGGTACACTCTCAAGGTTCTGAATAACTTGGTACAGAAACAAGATATCTCTACACTGATTCTAAGGATTTACAACTGCTCCTGCTTTCCCAAAAAGCTGCAGTTTTGTTTCACAGGCCGCTTTCAGGAAGTGTTTGGAATCACGATGTTCCTGATTATTATCTTCATCCTGAATATTCCAAAAATCTCTCTATATTAGTTCACGTTTGCTGCTGTAACACATTACCACAGATTTAGTGGCTTAAACAACACACATGTATTATCTTAAAGTTTTGTATTTTAGAGGTCTGCCTGAGTCTCACTGGGCTAAAAATCAAGCTGTTGGCATTTGCATTTCCTTCTGAGAGGGTCTAGTAAATAATCTCTTTCCTTGCCATTTCTGGGTTCTAGAAAAGCCACATTCCTTGTCTTTTGACCCCTTTTCTCATCCTCAAAGCCTGAAAGGGCTTTTCACATCACATCACATCACTGCAAATTCCTCTTCATCCTTCTCCTTATCTATTAAGAATTTTTGTGATGATACTGAGCCCAGCTAGATTATCCAGGATAATATCCCTATTTTAAGGTCAACTGATTATTCACCATACTTATGTCTCCATCTTTAATTCCCTTTTGCTCTGTAATCTATTTGTTGGTCTGATATTAGGATGTGATTTCACTAATAGTTCATTATTCTCTTTACCACACCCTCTCTCTTGCCACTTCCTCTTTCCTGTGCTCCCGATGCACATAACTAACTGGTTGCAGGTCAATTCAACCAGGGTGTCTTACCAATTCCTAAAAATCAATATATACAAATCAGACTCATGATACAATTTATCCTTTCCCAAAAAAGGACTTTTCTTCCTCAAAATTTTGTTTTGTTGATCGTGGCATGATTATTCTCCAAGTCACTCAGGCTTGAGGTCTCAAAATAACTGAGGGTTTCTTCCCCCCTCTATTTTAAATCCAAAATAATTGTGAAATTATTTTTATCTGCTTCTGTAGTGTTTCTGAAATGTCTGTCTTTATTTCAGGACCAAATGCCAGAACTAGAATTTGGGTCTTCACTATATTTCAACCAATTTTAATATTTCCCAGTCTTCTCTTGATCCCTGCCCTATCACACTCCAGTATATCCTATACCTGCTTCTCTACCGAGCACTGGATTGAACTTCAGACAATTCTGACCATGCTACTCTTTTATTTACCTTCTCAGAGGTCTTCAATGGCATCTCCTCAGCCTGAAATTCACATCTCTCCACAACAACATCATAGCCTATTTTTCACTCAGGCCTAGCTTTAGTTAATAGTAATTTGAACACTTACACTCTCACTTAATCTTCCAAGTAACAATATTAGGTGGACTTTTCATTCCCATTTGAGACCCAGAGAGATTAAAGACCTTGACAAAGGTCTAGTGCATCTAGTGCGAATCGAGACTTGGATTTTTTGATCCCAACGTCATTGCTGTGTGCATGACTGCCTGGATAGCTTTATCTCCTACTATTCCCTTAACATGCAGAACAAGGTGAACCCTCAGTTTTACCGGACATTCCCCAAGTTCTCAATGTTATGCCATTGATCATGATGTTTATCCTTCCTAGATCCCTGTATCTTTAAACTATTCTTGCCTAGTAAAATTAAATTCATCTTAAAGGCTCATTTCATAAATTGAAATCTCCATGTAGTCTTTTGTTATCACTCCTTAATTAAAATTTTCATTGATATCTCTTGTTGTATTATTTTGTCAAAACGTATTGAGACTTGTTTGAAGGTTGTCTGGTGCTTGGCTTAAACCACTGCTATGGTTTTAATGTGTACCCCAAAGTTCATGGGTTGGAAATGAAGTCCCTAATGCAACAGTGTTTTGGGAGGTGGGGCCTAATAAGAAGTGATTAGGTCATGTTTGCCGTTATGAATAGATTGGTGTCATTATTGGTGGAGTATGTTAGTTATTGCAAGAGTGGGCTTCTTATAAATGTGAGTTACGCTACTCTCTCTTACGCTCTTTTTCCTTCACACATTTGGCCGTGGAATGATGCAGCATGAAGACCCTTGTCCAGTGTGGGCTCCTTGATCACAGACTTTCCAGCATCCAGAAATGTAAGAAATAAATTTCTTTAAAAAAAATAAATTACCCAGTTTGTGGTGTTCTGTTACAGCAGTACAAAACAGAATAGCAAAACCACCACCTCCTTGTTGGCATTTAGTGTAGAGGTTAGCACATGGACTCAAGCTAGACTTCCTGGGGTTAAATTCTAATTTTGCCTCTTATGGGTTGTGTGACTTTCAGAAAATTAATCAGTATTTCTGTGCCCCATCTGTGAAATGAGATGGGTGAGCGATAGCCACCCATCCATTCTGTGGATTACTGTGAGGATCAAGTTAGTTAATATACTTTTTAAATTTTTAGATTTTATTTTAGATATACTGAGTACATGTGTAGGGTTGTTACATGGGTATGTTGGACCCAAGTAGTAAGCATAATATCCAATAGGTAGTATTTCAACCCATTTCCCCCTTTCTCCCTCTCCCCTCCAGTAGGCCACAGTATCTTTTGTTTCCATGTTTATGCCCATGTGTGCTCGATGTTTCTCTCCCACACAATATTTGCTTTTCTGTTTCTACATTAATTCAGTTAGGATTATGGCCTCCAACTCCATCCATGTTGCTGCAAATGACATGATTTCATTCTTTTTTATGGTTGCATAGTATTCCATGGTGTATGTATACCATGTTTTCTTTATCCAATCCTCTACCGATAGGCACCTAGATTAATTCCATGTCTTTGCTATTGTGAAGAGCATGGTGATAAACATACAAGTGTGTGTGTCTTTTTGGTGTAGTGATCTATATTACTTTGGGTATATATCCAACAAGGGGGTAGCTAGGTCAAATGGTAGCTCTGTTTTAAGTTCCTTGAGAAATCTTTAAACCACTTTCTATGGTGACTGAACTAATTTACATTTCCACCAACAGTATATGAGTGTTCCTTTTTCCCTTCAGCTTGTCAGCATCTGTTGTTTTTTGACTTTTTATTAATACTCATTCTGAATGGTATGAGATGCTACCTCACTGTAGATTTGACTTGCATTTCTTTGGTGATTAGTCATGACAAGCATTTTTAAATATGTTTGTTTGGCTACTTGTATGTCTTCTTTTGAGAAATGTCTGTTTATGTCCTCTCCCTGTTTTTTAATAGGGTTATTTGTTCTTTCTTTAAGTTCCTTATGGATCCTGGATATTAGACATTTGTCAGATGCATATTTTGTGAATATTTTCCCCCATTCTGTAGGTCTGTTTACTCTGTTGATAGTTTCTTTTGTATGATACTTTCTTTAGTTTAATTAGGTCATAGTTGTCAATTTTTGTTTTTGTTAAAATTGCTTTTTGGGGACTTAGCCAAAATTTGGCTGCTAAGTCTGATGTTGAGAAGTGTATTTCCTAAATTTTCTTCTAGGATTTTTATAGTTTGAGGCCTTGCATCTAAATCTTTAATCTACCCTGAATTAATTTTTTTATATAACAAAAAGAAAGGGTCCAGTTTCATATTTCTGCATTTGACTGGCCAGGTATCCCAGCACCGTTTATTAAATAGAGAGGTCTTCCCCCATAGCTTATTTTTGTCAGCTTTGTTGAAGACCTGATGTTTGTAGGTGTGTGACTTTATTTCTAAATTTTCTACTGCATTTTATTGGTCTATGTGTCTGTTTTTGCACCAGTACCATGCTGTTTCGGTTACTTTAGCCATATAATATAGTTTGAAGTCGCATAATGTGATGCCTCTGGCTTTGTTCTTTTTGCTTAAGGATTGCTTTGGCTATTTGGGCTCTTTTTTGGTTTAATATACATTTTAGCATAGATTTTTTAATTCTGTGAAGAATGACATTGGTATTTTGATAGAAATGACATAAATATGTAAATTGCTTTGGGTATTATGACCATTTTAATGATGTGTAGTCTTCCAATCCATAAGCATGGGATTTTTAAAAAAATTTATTTGTGTCATCTCTGATTTCTTTGAGCAGTGTTTTGTAGTTCCCCTTGCAGAGATCTTTCACCTCTTTGGTCAGCTGTATTCCTAGGTATTTAATTTTATGTATGGCTGTTGTAAATGAGACTGCGTTCTTTATTTGACATTCAGACTGGATGTTATTTGTGTATAAAAATGCTACTAATTTTTGTACATTGATGTGTAATCTAAAACCTTGCTATAATTGTTTATCTGTTCTAGTAGCTTTTAATGGAGTCTTTAGAGGTTTTTAAGTATCAAATTATATAGTCAGTAAAGAGATAGTTTGACTTCCTTACCCATTTAGATGCCTGTTATTTCTTTCTCTTGCCTGATTGCTCTGGCTAGGAATACCAGTACTATGTTGAATAAGAGTGGTGAGAGTGGGTGTCCTTGCCTTGTTCTAGTTCCCCAAGGGAATGCTTCCAGCTTTTGCCTGTTCAATATGATGTTTGCTGTGGGTTGGTCATAGATGGCTTTTATTATATCGAGGTATGTTCTTTTGACAGCTAGTCTATTGAGGGTTTTAATCATGAAGGGATGTGGAATTTTTTCAAAAGCTTTTTCTGTGTCTATTGAGATGATCATATGGTTTTTGCTTTTAATTCTGTTTATGTGGTGAGTCACACTTATTGATATGCATATGTTGAACCAACATTGCATCCGAGGAATAAAGCTTACGTGATTATGGTGAATTAACTTTTTGATGTGCTGCTAGATTCAGTTTGCTAGTATTTTGTTGAGGACTCTGTGTCTGTGTTCATTAGGGATATTGATCTGAAGTTTTCTTTCTTTGTCATGTCTCTGCCAGGTTTTGGTACTAGCTGATGCTGGATTCATGGAATGATTTAGGAAGAAGTCCCTCCTCCTTGATTTTTTGAACTAGTTTCTGTAGAATTGGTACCAGTTCTTTGTACATCTGGTAGATTTTGGCTACTAATCCATTTGGTCCAGGACTTTTTCTGGTTGGCATGTTTTCTATTACTTATTCAATTTCAGAGCCTGACATTGGTCTATTCAGGGTTTTAATCTCTTTCTGATTCAATCTTGGGAGATTGTGTGCTTCCAGGAATTTATTTCTTCTAGATTTTCTAATTTGTGTGCACAGTGTTGCTCACAGTATTCTCTGAAGATCTTTTGCATTTCTGTGGGATCAATTGTAATGTCATGTTTGTCATTTCTGATTGTACTTATTTAGATTTTTTTTTTCTTTGTTAAGCAGGCTAGTGGTCTAAATCTTGTTTATTTTTTCAGAAAAACAACTCTGGGTTTCATTAATCTTTTCTGTGGATTTTTGCATCTTTTATTCATTCTGTTCAGCTACGACTCTGGTTATTTCTTTTCTTCTGAAAGCTTTGGGATTGGTTTGTTCTTTTTTTTTCCCCCCTACTTCCTTTAAGTGGAAAGTTAGACTGTTAATCTGAGATCTTTCTAACTTCTTGATGAAAGTGTTTAGGGCTATAAACTTTTGTCTTAACAGTGCTTTGGCTGCATCCCAGAGATTATGATAAGTTGTGTCTCTATTTTCATTAGTTTCAAAGACTGTTGTTTTCTGCCTTAATTTTGATGTTTACCTGGGAGTTATACAGTAGCAAGTTATTTAATTTCCATGTATTTGTGTAATGTTGAGAGATATTTTTGCTATCGATTTAGATTTTTATTCAACCGTAGGCTGATAGTGTGCTTGGTATGATTTCAATTTTTTTGAATTTATTGAGACTTGCTTTAAAACTGCACATGTAGTCAATCTCAGAATATGTTCCATGTTCAGGTTAGAAGAATGTATATTCTATGGTTGTTGAATGGAGTGTTCTGTAGATGTCTATAAGGTCCAGTTTGTCAATTGTTGAACCTAGTCCAGAGTTTCTTTGTCAGTTTTCTGTCTTGATGACTTGTCTAAACCTGTCAATGGGATTTAGACAAGTTGTGTGGTTGCCTAAATCTTTTCATGGGCCAAGAGGAACTTGTTTTGTAAATCTGGGTGCTCCTATGTTGGATACATATATATTTAGCATAGTTAAGGCTTCTTGTTAGATTGTACCCTTATCAAAAGTAATGTCTTTCATTGTCCTCTTTAATTCTTATTGGTTTAAAGTCTATTTTATCTTATGTAAGAATAATGGCTACTGCTCTTTTTGTTTTCTGTTTGTATAGTAGATCTTTCTTCATCCTTTAAATTTGGGCCAGTGAGTGTCATTACATGTGAGATGTGTCTTGAAGACAAAAGATGGTTGAATTTTGTCTTTTTATCCAGACTGCCACTCTTTGTCTTTTAAGTGAGGGCATTTAGCCCATTTATATTCAATGTTGGCATTGATATGTGTGATTTTAATCCTGTCATTGTGTTGTTAGCTGGTTTTATGTCGACTCCACCGTGTAGTTGCTTTATAGTGCCTCTGGACTGTTTTTGTGATAGTAGATGTTTTTGTGATAGTAGATGTCATTCTTTTGATCCAATCTTTAGCATTCCCCGAGGACTTCTTATAAGGCTTGTCTAATTGATAGGTATTGCCTCAGCATTTGCTTGTCTGAGAAAGACCTCATTTATCCTTCACTTATTAAGCTTAGTTTGGTGGAATGTGAGTTCTTGGTTGGAATTTCTTTTCTTTGAGGATGTTGGAAATAGAAACCCAGCCTGTCTGGCTTGTAATGTTTCTGCTGAGAGGTCTGTTGCTAGCCTGATGAGGGTCCCTCTGTGTGTCATGTGACCGTTCTGTCTAGCTAACTTTTAAGATTTTTCCTATTGTACTGACCTTGGAGAATCTGATGACTATGTGCCCTGGGGAGAGTCATCTGGTACAGCATGAAGTAAGGGTTTTCTTTACTTCTTGGATTTGTATGTCAAGCTCTTTAGTGAGATTAGAGAAAGTTTTATGAATTATATCCTCAAAAACACTTTTCAAGTTGCTTATTCTCTCTCCTTCTCTTTCATGGATACCAGTAAATATGTATATGTCCTCTCTTTTTATAGTCCTGTATTTCTTGAATTTTTTTCATTTATTAAAATTCTTTTTTTTTTTTTCCTTTAATTTTTGTCTGACTGAGTTGATTCAAAGAACAAGTCTTTGAGTGCTGCAATTCTTTCCTTAGCTTGGTCTATTCTGCTCTTAATACTTCCCATTGTATATAAAATTCTTTTAGTGAGTTTTTCAGCTCTAGAAGTTCAGTTTAATTCTTTCTTAGGATGGCTATTTTGCCTTTCAGCTCTTGAATTGTTTTACTGGATTTCTTGGATTGAGTTTCAGTTTCTCCTGAATCTTGATGAATTTCCTTGCCACCCAGATTCTGAATTCTATGCCTATTATTTTAATTATTTCCAACTGTTTAAGAACCATTGCTGGGGAGCTAATGTACTCATTTGGAGGTAAGAGGACAACTGGCTTTTTGGATTGCCGGAATATTTACACTGATTCTTTCTCATCTGGGACAGTTGGTGCTCCTTTAACTGTGGTTTAAGTTGAGTATAGTTCATTGGCTTCATTTCCGATTGCTTTCAGAGGACCAGAGCTCTGTACAGGATCTTTACGTGTCAGTGAGATCGTGCCCTTGATTTCACGGATGTATACATTAGCAGGACAAATTTTTGATGTTGTAGTTAGGGTTGTGATCCAGTAGATGGCACATAAGAGTAGTGGTCAGTAGCTAGGTTAATACCCAACCCATTAATTACTCTTTTGTACTTACTTGGGTTCACAGGTATGCTTGGTGGTTGGTGAAGCAGAGAGATGGTCCTCTCACCAGGTTCACTCCTGGGCCTTGGGGTAAACCCCTCCAATTGCTGGCTCTGTACCTGCGTTTCTTTTGTTAGTTGTTCCCGGCCATGGGGCTCCCTTGGGCAGAAGCTGTGGTTGGAAAGAATACCACACTCTATACTGGCCCTGCAGAGGGAGGCACACCTGGCTCCCATCCCAACCCAGTAGCCCATGCATCTTGCCTCTCTCAGTACTGTGGAGGTGGAGGCTCCTCCCTGGCTTGAGTGCCAGCCAGGGATCACATCTCAGTACTCCGGAGCTGCACACTGTAGCCTTGGGGCACAGACACATCCTGAGGCTCCTGCTAGAGTTCTGGTTATGCTGAAGAATACAAAGTGCTCCTGGGTCACTGATAAGGTACTCAGAGTAAGATGCAGCCCTCAGGATGGACCTCAGGGGCTGCACTGTGCACCTGCTCCTGCAGACCGCTAAGCATAGACTCTAGGAGAGGCCAGTCGGCAGGATGGCTTGCAGAGCAGACATGCCCCAGTGTTGTGGGGATGCTATCCCCCCTCTCTCCTGGCTTCTAAGTCAGATGGGGCCTATGCCTCCCAGAAGGGCATAGGGGCCATTTGTGGATGGCAACTCTCTGCTGGAGCTGCACAGGACTCAAAATCTCCTGGGCTCTCTGCTGGCTGAAGGCCTGTCTCTGCCTGCTCCCCGAAGAGATTCCCCCTGCCAGCTTACAGGTCCATGAGCATGGTCCCCTATAGCTAGGATCCCAGAGGTCCATGGTGAGAGTAAGCTGGCCCTCAGTTCACTTACCCAACCCTTACCCAGGAGGCACTGGGGGCCAGAAACTAGACCTGGATTTCAGGTACCGCTTACAGGGTCCCCAGATTCTCCCTCTTCTGCCTCAGGTTCAGCATTGTCTGTCCATCCACTCAGCATTTTCTCTTGAAGATCTGCCTGAGTTCTGGTGGTTTACTGGATAATGTAGTCTCTCTTGGTGGTAGTGGCATTTCCTGGTTGTGTCTAGTTGGCCAACTTGTCTGAAACCTCTTAGTTAATACTATATACTTTTTTCTTTCTCTCTTTTTTTTTTTTTTTTATTTGAGAAAGAGTCTCACTCTGTTGCCCAGGCTGGAGTGCAGTGGTGCGAACTCAGCTTACTCAATCTCCACCTGCCAAGTTCAAGCGATTCTCCTGCCTCAGCCTCCCAAGTAGCTGGGATTACAGGCCTGCCCAACGCCACCTGGCTAAGTTTTGTATTTTTAGTGGAGACAGGGTTTCACCATGTTGGCCAGGCTGGTCTCAACCACCTGACCTCAAGTGAGCCATCCCTGTCGACCTCTGAAAGTGCTGGGATTACAGGTGTGAGCCATCGCACTCGGTCAGTATTTTTAAAGCATTTGGAACTATGAACCTGGTTGAAAATAAGCATTCATAAGTTTCAGCTTGGCTGGGTGCAGTGGCTCATGTCTGTAATCTCAGTACTTTGGGAGGCCGAGGTGGGTGGATCACCTGAGGTCAAGAGTTCGAGACCAGCCTGGCCAACATGGTGAAACCCCGTCTCTACTAAAAATACAAAAATTAGCTGGGCATGGTGTTAGGTGCCTGTAATCCCAGCTATTCAGGAGGCTGAGGCAGGAGAATCGCTTGAACCCTGGAGGCCGAGGTTGCAGTGAGCTGACATCGTGCCACTGCACTCCAGCCTGGGTGACAAGAGCAAGACTTCATCTCAAAAAAAAAAAAGTTTCAACTTATAGTTACAATTACTACCTTCTTAGTTTTTGCACCACAGTCCTCTCTAACACATAGAACATCTATTTAGCAACCAAAAGGTGAAAACACATGTTTATGTTCTTTCATATGAAGTATGAATGTGTTTTTTTGTAAACTTTTTTCAGTCTAATTTGAAGTAGATAGAGGATAATCGTGTAATAATAAAGGAGATAAAATTGTGTACATTACATCCTTTTCTTTATTTTGATTTCTCTACAACTGTGCTACTATTATACTCCAATATTCCCTACTCAATCTTTGTCTGCTCTTCCAGTTTCCTTTTTACTAGCACATGACTATGATCCACCAGAGTTTTAAGATGTTGATAGACATACAAAAGCACTTATTATTTTTGCATGTGATATTAACAGAAAGATAGAAAGGATCCCATTATGGGAGAAAAATCAATCAAGGCTCAAACTTATCATTAAATGAGAATTCTGGCCAGAATCCAATACCTTTTTTTTAAATGAAGGAATTCAAAGCCTTATAATTTAAATTTCATCATCAAGCTATATAGAGAGAAGATGGGAGGCCTTGGCTCAGCAGAAGTTCATGCAAAAATATCATATCTAGAATATTAAACTGACTATTGAAGCAGGTACTCTGGTTGATAAGCTCAACACTCATTCCCAATCCTTTTCCCTTGGCCATGTTTTGTCAGCTACGCTCCCTACTATGAGTAGATACACAATACATTTCTGGTTCATGAAATGTGAATAGATGTTTATGAGGAAGGAGGTTTTTGGTAAAGCTTTTATTTTCTTTATTAATAAGACAGCTATTGATGGTGGCAACCATTTCTCTCTTTCTTTTTGTTTATGTCTCAATGGTTATAATGCCTGGAATTGCAGCAGTAATCCTGTGAGCATGAGGAAAAAGAAGTTAAGATAATTAGAGAGATGGAGCTAATATTTTGGAGATGCTGAATCAAAGCTAGCAGTATCTATTTCTAGCCTTCTCCATATATAAGGAGGTGAAATATTTCTTTTTATTGTCACATTTATTTGAATTTTTCTGTTACTTGCTGCTGGAAATATCCATAATCAATACAACTATTAAACTCAAGAAAAGCTGATAGTAATCAGCCACTATAAATCAAATATAACCTTAGATTGTATTGCTGGAAGTATAATATATGGATCCTTGAAATTAATGCTATAATATTCTCCACCTCTTAACAGATGCAATGTTAAAAAATTAGAATGTAGGTTTACATATCAAGAGAGGTAATGGTAGGAAGTCACTTACTTCTGTTTGAACTTACAGTATTTCTTTCTCTTGCATATTTTTTTAGAATGAAATGTTCATTAAATGACTTTAACGACCAAATGTGATGTGAGTATATTCTATCATGTACAAGAAAGAGAGATAATTTTTGTATTTTTAAAAATTCTTCTAAGACCCTTGCATGTCCAAAGGAACATGTAGAAGCAGTGCAATGTAATTAAAAGCATCATGTTTGAAATCATATAGGGTGAAATTGAGTGTTAATGTCATCATGTTTTAACTATGTGACTTGGGACAGTTGTTTATTTTCTCTGAGACTCAGTATTCTCATCTGTGAAATGGGAATAATAATAGTAATTAGCTCACACTACTGCTATAGAGGTTAACCAAGGTATGACAGCTTGACACTTAGTATAGTAAAATTTTATTGAGTGTTAGTCATGAAGGTGATAATCTCTTCCCCTTCCCATCTCTTAGGCAGTAATTCATAGCTCTTCCTCTCTCCTTACACTTCCACAAACCCTCTACCTCACTTTTAGCTGAAGACCTTGTTTCCTACTTCACTAAAATGTAGAATTGTCTGAAGAGAACTTTTTTAGACTCTCATCAGCACGTCTACCCACCTTGCAGCATCTGTTTCCACCTACTCTGTCATCCTGCCTGTTAACATAAATGAACTATTCATGCTCCTATGTAAAGTTAACCGCCCCCTCCTTTTATATTTGATGCTATTTCTTTTTGCATCCTCCAGGACATTGCAGTAACAATGTTCCCTTCTCTTTCATTTCCTCAAATTTTCCCTCTTTACTGGACCATTCCCCAAAACATACAAGCATATCATTTTTTCTACCATATTATAAAAACAAAACAAAATTAACTTGATGCCTCAAGTGCCAGCCACACATATTCCAATTATTTGCTTCTTTTGACAGCTTTTAGCAATACTGCTTATCTTTAAACACTTTTTTCTGATTGTCTCCTAAATCTACTCCAATCAGGTATTTATCCAACTCCACCAAGACAAATCTGGTAACAGTCATCAAAGACCTTTGCACGGCCAAATTCAATTGATCAATTATTAATTATCATTCTACTCACCTATCAGCAATATCTGAGCCAAAGGCTCACTGTACCCTTTTTGATATATTTTCTTCATTTGATTTGCAGCTCATCACACTTCCCTAGTGTTTCTCCTAACTTTCCTCTTTCCTCTCCCCTCTTCCTCCTCATTCCTGAAACTTGGAATGACCAAGGACCATTCCTCAGTCATTCTTCATCTTTTCTTCTCTCATTCCCTTGGTGTTACCTTGTGGTTTTAAAATAGCATTTATATGCCAGTGACTCTCATATTTATCTCTCCTACCCAGTTCTTCCTAACTCCAAGCTCATATATCCAACTTCCAAATCAATGGCTACGCTTGAAATACATTCAAATTGTAAAAATCTGCATGTCCCAAACTTAACTCATAGTCTTTTTCTCAAATGCTATTCCAAATATAACCCTCTCCATCTCAATTGATAGCAACTCCATATTACTTGCTTCAAGCCAAAAAGCTTTTAATTCTTTCTGCCTTTCTCCCACAGCTCACATCCTCTCTTTTAGAAAATTTTGTTGTCTTGATTATTAATATATCCAGAACATATTACTACATACCACCTGATCTGTTATTAGCATTTGTGCTAAACTCTTTCCTGAATAAACTGCAGTAACTTTCATCTGATCTGCTAGTTTTAACATTTTCCACCTACAGCTTATTTTCTACCCAACATCCAGAGTTATCTATTTGATTTAAAAATTTGGGTAAAATCATGTCACATCAATATTAAAAATCCTGTAAAGCTTTCCTATTTTATTCCAAGTAAAAGTCATTAAAATGGCCTTTAACCTGGCTTTAATTTCCTTTTTCTTTCATAGAACTTTCCACTAATCTGTAATTTATTTTTATATCACATTTGTGTTCTGTCTGTTTTTCTCTTCTAAAATGTAAGATCCTTGAGGGCAAGGATCTTTATCTGTTTAATTAACTGATATATCCCAAATGTTAAAAACAATACTAACACATAGTAAGGGGTTCAACAAATGTTTGAAAATGAATAAATATAAAGGCTGCTGCTACTGATTGACCCAGGTAGGTTGCAGAGTTTTAAGAATCTTGCTTTTTTCGTGATTTAGTATGAAACATTGCATCTACCTGCAAGTTTTTAAAGCAAACTTTTTCTGATGTGTGACTTTTTTGATAATTAACTATAGGGAAATACTAAGTTATATTACTTTTAAAGATATTTTATTGATGTCATAGCCATTGCAATAGAAGAGAGGGATGGAACTCAGCTCTGCTGAAGGTATTTAAATGCCATCGTGAGCTAATGGAAAAGTACAGGAGGACATTGGGATGAGGGAGGTTGGTTAAAATGATTAGGTTATTTGTGTTAGCCAATTGTCACTTATCTAAATTAGGCTTCTATGCTCCCTCAGAAACTGGGAGAAAGGAGCCCACTCTTTCCTGATGATTTGATGAGAAAGACATTTCTAGATTGTAGAAAATTTATAACTCTAATGGGCAGAGGAGGAATTTACAATCGCAAGTTTTCTAAAGTTAGTGTTTTAAGCAAAGAGAGGACAGGGACTGAAGTCAGAAAGAAGCTTACTTAAATTTAGTCAAGCTGAGGGGAATGTTAAAGCTGTCTTGGCCAGTAGTAGGACAAAGCTGGAGACAGTTGCACAACATCTACTTAGTTTGGTTTATATTCTATTATTCATGAAGATTAACATTCTCCATGAACTGTTTGCATACTCTATTATTTTTAAAATGGTTTGTGCCTAATCTTGTTTTATTGAAAACAGCAAAAAAAAAGTTGACTTCACAAACATATTGATGTGATCAACTCCGTAAAGATAGGAACTCTTATGATTACGAATTCAGTTGGTCTTAGGTATATCATTTGAAAGACTTTATGAAATGAAGATATAAATGCAAGAGATACAGCATAATCAGGGCTTGGGGATGACCTGTGGCTGTCTCATACTGCAGCTTGGCGTGTATCCTAATGCAAATTATAGAGATTTGTTGCAAATTACTGTGATATCAGGAAACATTTGAATCATTTCTCAATCTTCTTTAGCCCTGATGTCTTAAGACTCATATTAAATTGGGCTATTTGTAGTACCCTTTGAAATTTGCATTAATACTACAAAAACTAAATTCAAAGATAGAGGAATAATTGTCCATTTAGTGGTTTGATTGATCTTTCTAAAGCACATTGAAAATACTTTTTAAATTATTATACTACTTATAGTTTCCTTCTCCCTATACAACCACATTCTAACTCTTAGCACAGGCTATGTCATCTTTCATAATACTGACCTCAAACTTTGAAATAAGCTGCATTCTTCGCCACTTCTCTCAATGCTATCTCCAATTCACCCACAAACAATTTATCTCTATGTCATATCTCACCCTCTGCTTTTATGTCTGTACCTTGCAAGGGGTTCTTTCTACCCAGCAAATCACCCCATCCAACTCTTTTCTCCCTTAGAAATTCTGCTCATTCCCTATATGTCATAGAGTCTGGAAAACCTTTCAGATCATCAGACAGAATGAATTGCTTTCCTCTGTGCTCTGCAGTCACTTGTGTTTAATCATTACAGCTATTATGTCAGGTTATAATCATGTGTTCACTTGTCTGTATTTGACATTAGGCTAAGAGCTCCTGGAGGACAAGGATTATACCTGATAGTATGCACCATGGTGCCTGATACACTTATTTAATCATTCTAAATTTATTAATTCAGCACATAGTTTGGTGCCTACTATGTGGCAAATACCATGCTAGGGATATGGAGGTGAACACGTACCCTCCACCAATTGCACATTTCCCGAGCAAAGGCAAAACCAAATGTAATTCTATGAGTATGTACAAAAAAAAAAAAAAAAATGAAATGGGAAGAACCTTTTCAGAAAAGAGTAATTTCATCTGCAGTTTGAAGAAAAAGGTGTGTTACTGGCAGGGAAAACATCAAGTGCAAAGGAGGGCAGGGCATGCTTGACCAGAGAGCTTGATGAATCATATTTACTAGCTGTGTGATGTTATACATGCTATTTATTTTCTGTGCCAGTTACCTCCTCTATAAATTGGCTTTAATGGTATCCACCCTGAAGGTGGTTGTTATAATTAAAATTGTAAATATGTGTAAACTATTATGAATAGCACCCATCACTTTAAAAGCACTATGGAGTGTGTGTGCTATGAAAGAGTTCAGGGATGCCACCCAAGATATATTGTTTTGGTATGCAAATTACTTCAAACTAAGCATACTTGGGGAACGGTAAATGCAGGAAGAGGCTTTCTCTGAACTTCCTCTGTCTGCCTAAAGATAGATCCTTCTAAAGGAACTCAACTATGTAAATTCTCTTCCCGGAATCTCATCAACCAGGGAAGATGGGCTTGTATCACAGGAGAGGAAGCTAGAGGTCCACACTATGCCCAGGCAGACTTTGTCACAGGCTTTCACGTATTTTTCTGAGGACTTATTCATCTTGACAAAGTCATTTATTCTCTTCTAAGTTGCCTACTTCTCCCCTTCACACTCCCCTAGGAAGATTTGTACCTAAGCATCTAGATCTCACTGGGTTTTTTAGTATTTACTTTTCTTTCATATGATGTTTCCTCGTGTATAATAAATTTGTATACCTTTTCTCATGTTACTCTGCCAATTGTCAGTTTATTTCATTGACTTAATTATTCATCCCTCAGAGGGTAGATGGAAAGTTATTCTTCCCCTACGTCTGCAATATAGAATTTAATAATTCTGAGAATTGCGAGAAGGTCATTGTGGCTAGGATGCTTGGGACCATTTTTAATGCTGCGTAAGTTTAGGCTGGAGAGGTAGGAAGGAACTCATCATGTTAGAAATTTTGGTTCTAAACATAAGAAAAATGGGAAATTGTTAAAACATTCTAAAGCAGATTTACCCTTCGAGGTACCATATTAAGTATCCGACAGGTATTTAATACATTTTTGTTGAAGCAATCAACAACAGTATAGAAAAAGTTGTGAGGTTATAAGCAAATGAACTACTTCCTACAACTATATGAAGGACTCAACAAGAAAATGTATGTTAAGGCCTGATGTAAGATTGCTATTGGAAGATTTCAAGTTAGGCTTAGTATATTATTATCTAAGTATAGATTTTTGCCAAAGCAAAATATATACGTTTTTAGATAGGTTCAAGTCAAAACTTGACAACACAGCAGACGGCATGAGTAATTTCTGAGCAAGTCACTTCAATCCCTTCTGTAAAACTGGAATAATAAGGATAAATTTTAGGATCAAATGAGGTAGTATATGTACAAATATTCTATATTCTCTAATAGTTTATTGTTCATATCTTTTGTTTGTTTGTTTGTTTACCTGTTTTTTGAGACAGAGTCTCACTCTGTTGCCCAAGCTAAAGTGCTGTGGTGGTGCGATCTCGGCTCACTGTAACCTCTGCCTCCTGCATTCAAGCAATTCTCGTGACTCAGTCTCCCAAGTACCTGTGATTATGTGTGTGCACCACCGCACCCAGCTCATTTTTGGACTTTTAGTAGAGACGGAATTTTGCCATGTTTCCCAGGCTTCTCAAACTCCTGAGTTTAAGTGATCCGCCTGCCTTGGCCTCCCAAAGTGCTAGGATTACAGGTGTGAGCCACTGAGCCCAGCTTCACATTTTTATTTTTATTGTATGTCATCACAGTACAAGGCAATACTCATTAGTCAAGTGTGGTCAGTTCTATTGAAGTGCAGAGGAAGATCAGAGACGTTATACTGGAGCTGTAGCTTGGAGAATAGGTAGAGTTTTGACTGGGGAAGAATGAAGGGGGTAGTACTCCACATAAAGAGGCTATATAGTATAGTAGAGTGGAAAGAGGATGGAACATGAATTCAGATATATATAGTTTGAATCAGGACTCCGCCACTTAGTGTCTGTGTCACTTTATGCAAAGTTCTTAATGTTGTAGTGCCTTAGTTTTCTCATCTGTAAAATGGTATAGTAGGGACTCTGCAATATTACAGTGAGATGCTCTTTGTTAATGCTTGAAATGAAGTTATCCTTCAGAGGAATCTTGGAGGAGTAGGAGGGTGTAAAAGGTAAAGGATCTGGCTTTGAGTTCAACTCGGAATCACTTCATAGTTGTATCTCTACAGGCTTTCCATACCTTATTCAAACTCTGTCGTCACGTAAATAATTATCTCCTTTGCCTCAGGGTTAAATACAATATTTTGTGTAAAATACCAAGTACAATGATTGACACTAAAAAGTAAACGGGACCCTCACAAATACTATTTACATATTACCAGCAGAATATAGAAGATTAGAAATGGCAACAACAAAAACTAGGGCACCAATGCTCTTCAGGATAGAGATGGTTGACTTTTTCCTTGAGGCAATGAGGAGCAATGAAACGTTTGGGGCAGCAGAAATAGGTGATGACTTTTCTTGCCAAGAAATGGAAGCTGTGCAGAAAAAGACAAGACCTCAACTTTGGTGTTCATAAATCAGGAAGCAACACATAATGGTTTAGCTCTGCAACATCTGACACAAAAGCCATTCATTCAGCTTGAAATGTCTGATTATTTCACCCAGAGCTCACTGTTACACTATGTCATTCCAATTAGTTCTCTCTGGAGAGGAAATCTCATCAGACAATATGATTAGATCCAATCAGCATAGGTGCCAAGCACTTGGAACATATTATAAATGACATTTTCATTTCTTTTACAGAATAAATGTTTGTCTTTTGGCATTTCTCAAATGTGAACATTCAAAGAAAGTATTTGAAACAGTATTTCAGGAGAGAGGGTTAATGATTAAGAGCACAGGGTACTTTATGTAAGAAAACCATGTTTTAACAATTACTATTTGATATCTCAAGCAGTGACTTATACTTTCCTTAAAAATCTTTTCCAAATACCAATTTTTCTGCCTAAACGAGGCAGAGAGCAGTGAATAAAACTCTGAAACACCTGGAAAAACCTTGAAAGGGGTGTAATTATTGCTACCAAATGTAAAATAGACTGTAAAACAAAAAAATAGTTTAGTCAGAAGGTATAGGGAGTACCTACTATGGGCCAAGTTTTAGGGAAACAATGTTGAACTGGAAATATGGTTTATTGCAATTTGTTGTTTAATTGTAATTTCTCCCACTAAAACTTGATAAACGACATAATAATTCAAAAGGGTCCCAGAAGAGGAATATTAAAAGAGTTATCAGCGATCAGGTTTGGCTTGCCATGTATGTTCTCGGCACATGTTGATGGCCCATTTTCAGCCCCTGCCATACTCTGTCTGAGGGATTTCTCTGGCTGTGAAACCTGTGTAACGATCAGGTTGAATAACTGACTCTGTAGGAAATGTTCTCAATCAAGGACAACAGAGGAAAGAAGATGGGTAGCCCAGCTTCCTTGCTTCTTGTGTGCAGTTATTCTGAGGTGGGTTCTGTATTATATCCCAAATATTCCTGGTAGAATCGAGTATCCATTGCCCATAGTGGTAACATGCTCATTAATATACTCTGTATTGTCTCGCTTTCCTTCTATCTCACGCACTTTCCTAACATTTCTCCTGGGATCATCTCCTAAGTAAACCAGTTACACTCAAATAGTTGCCTAGGATACTATGGATGCCCAAGTTAAGCCTTCCCAGTAAAGAGAAGAAACACACACACACACACACACACACACACACACACAAATGTTTGAGTTGAGGAAAAAGCATGACTAAAATCACAAAGGTAAGAGAAAACTTACAGCAACTGAGAAACTCTCAGTATGACTGGATTGTAGAAGATTAAGGAAAGTAGCTAGAGTGAAAGCCAGAGTGGCAAGTGGGAACAGTACCTGAAGATTCTGAAAATAGTATGAAGAAGTTTGGATTTTATGTTAAAAGAACCAGGACGATGATGATGTCTAAAACAGGGGAGTTGCATTAGACATTGAGAGGAAAATGGATTTGTGAGGGATTCGGGAACTGGAGTTGACAGCAATTAGATACGAAGGAAAGATGTCAAGGATAACACATGGGGTTTTGACTCAGATAACTAGGTAGATGGTCATGTTGTCTAAGTCAAGGGGGCGCACTTTGAAAATTGTATTTTATGTAAATTGTCTTCCTTTGCCTATTGCAAGATTAATGGTGGCCCCTGGAGTTCCTCACTGCAGGGCTCCATTGGCAGTTCTATTTAATGTTGAGATAAGGGACATAGGAGGATGAGCACTTTAGGATGCAAGAGGAGATTTTTTTTTTTTTTTTTTTTTAATTATACTTTAAGTTCTAGGGTACATGTGCACAACGTGCAGGTTTGTTACATAGGTAAACATGTGCCATGTTGGTTTGCTGCACCCGTCAACTCGTCATTTACATTAGGTATTTCTCCTAATGCTATCCCTCCCCCAGACCCCACCCCCTGACCAGCCCCAGTGTGTGATATTCCCCTCCCTGTGTCCAAGTGTTCTCATTGTTCAACTCCCACCTATGAGTGAGAACATGCGGTGTTTGGTTTTCTGTCCTTGTGATAGTTTGCTTAGAATGATGGTTTCCAGCTTCATCCACATCCCTGCAAAGGACGTGAACTCACCCTTTTTTTAAGGCTGCATAGTATTCCATGGTGTATATGTGCCACATTTTCTTAATCCAGTCTATCATTGATGGACATTTGGGTTGGTTCCAAGACTTTGCTATTGTGAATAGTGCCACAATAACTATACATGTGCATGTGTCTTTATAGTAGCGTGATTTATAATCCTTTGGGTATATACCCAGTAATGGGATTGCTGGGTCAAATGGTATTTCTAGTTCTAACCACACTGTCTTCCACAATGGTTGACCTAATTTACACTCCCACCGACAGTGTAAAAGCATTCCTATTTTTCCACATCCTCTCCAGCATCTGTTGTTTCCTGGCTTTTTAATGCCATTCTAACTGGTGTGAGACGGTATTTCATTGTGGTTTTGATTTGCATTTCCCTAATGAGCAGTGATGATGAGCATTTTTTCATATGTCTGTTGGCTGCATAAATGTCTTCTTTCGAAAAGGGTCTGTCCATATCCTTTGCCCACTTTTTGATGGGGTTGTTTGTTTTTCCCTTGTAAATTTGTTTACGTTCTTTGTAGATTCTGGATATTAGCCCTTTGTCAGATGGATAGATTGCAAAAATTTTCTCCCATTCTGTAGGTTGCCTGTTCACTCTGATGATAGTTTCTTTTGTGGTGCAGAAGCTCTTTAGTTTAATTAGACCCCATTTGCCTATTTTGGCTTTTGTTGCCATTGCTTTTGGTGTTTTAGTTATGAAGTCTTTGCTCATGCCTGTGTCGTGAGTGGCATTGCCTAGGTTTTCTTCTAGGGTTTTTATGGTGTTAGGGCTTACATTTAAGTCTTTAATCCATCTTGAGTTAATTTTTGTATAAGGTGTAAGGAAGGGATCCAGTTTCAGCTTTCCACATATGGCTAGCCAGTTTTCCCAACACCATTAATTAAATAGGGAATCCTTTCCCCATTACTTTTGTCAGGTTTGTCAAAGATCAGATGGTTGTAGATGTGTGGTATTATTTCTGAGGCCTCTAATCTGTTCCATTGGTCTACATATCTGTTTTGCTAACAGTACCATGCTGTTTTGGTTGCTGTAGCCTTGTAGTACAGTTTGAAGTCACGTAGTGTGATGCCTCCAGCTTTTTCTTTTTGCTTAGAATTTTCTTGACTATGCACACTCTTTTATGGTTCCATATGAATTTTAGTTTTTTCCAATTCTGTGAAGAAAGTCAATGGTGGCTTGACAGGGATAGCATTGAATCTATACATTACTTTGGGCAGTATGGCCATTTTCACAATATTGATTCTTCCTATCCATGAGCATGGAATGTTCTTTCATTTGTTTCTGTCCTCTTTTATTTCGTTGAGCAGTGGTTTGTAGTTCTCCTTGAAGTGGTCCTTCACATCCCTTTAAGTTGGCTTCCTAGGTATTTTATTCTCTTTGTAGCAATTGTGAATGGGAGTTCACCCGTGATTTGGCTCCCTGTTTGTCTATTATTGGTGTATAGGAATGCTCGTGAGTTTTGCACATTGATTTTGTATCCTGAGATTCTGCTGAAGTTGCTTATTAGCTTAAGGAGATTTGGGGCTGAGAGGATGGGGTTTTCTAAATATACAATCATGACATCTGCAAACAGAGAAAATTTGACTTCCTCTATTCCTAATTGAATACACTTTATTTCTTTCTCTTACTTGATTGCCCTAGCCAGAAATTCCAATACTATGTTGAACAGGAGTGGTGAGAGAGGGCATCCTTGTCTTGTGCTAGTTTTCAAAGAGAATGCTTCCCATTTTTGTCCATTCAGTATGATATTGGCTATGGGTTTATCATAAATAGCTCTTATTATTTTGAGACACATACATCAATACCTAGTTTATAGAGTGTTTTCAGCATGAAAGGCCGTTGAATTTTGTCAAAGGCTTTTTCTGCATCTACTGAGATAATCATGTGGTTTTTGTCATTGGTTCTGTTTATGTGATGGATTACGTTTATTGATTTGTGTATGTTAAACCAGTCTGCATCCCAGGGATGAAGCCAAATTGATTGTGGTGGATAAGTTTTTTGATATGCTGCTGAATTTGGTTTGCCAGTATTTTCTTGAAGATTTTTGCATCGATACTCATCAGGGATATTGGCCTAAAATTATCTTTTTTTGTTGTGTCACTACCAGGCTTTGGTATCAGGATGATGCTAGTCTCATGAAATGAGTTACAGAGAATTCTCTCTTTTTCTATGGATTGAAATAGTTTCAGAAGGAATGGTACTAGCTTTTAATTTTTCCTCTGGTAGAATTCAGCTGTGAATCTGTCTGGTCCTGGACTTTTTTGGTTGGTAGGCTATTAATTATTGCCTCAATTTCAGAACCTGTTATTGGTCGATTCAGGGATTCAACTTCTTCCTGGTTTAGTCTTGGAAGTATCCATTAATTTATCTATTTCTTCTAGATTTTCTATTTTTTTGTGTAGAGGTGTTTAAAGTATTCTCTGATGGTAGTTTGTATTTCTGTGGGATCAGTGGTGATGTCCCCTTTATCATTTTTTGTTGTATCTATTTTATTCTTCTCTCTTTTCTTCTTTATTAATCTTACCAGCAGTCTATCTATTTTGTTGATCTTTTCTAAAAACCAATTCCTGGATTCATTGATTTTTTGAAGGTTTTTTTGTGTGTGTGTACGTCTATTTCCTTCAGTTCTGCTCTGATCTTAGTTATTTCTTGCCTTTCGCTAACTTTTGAATTTGTTTGCTCTTGCTTCTCTAATTCTTTTAATTGTGATGTTAGGGTGTCAATTTTAGATCTTTCCTGCTTTCTCTTGTGGGCATTTAGTGCTATAAATTTCCCTCTACACATTGCTGTAAAAGTGTCCCAGAGATTCTGGTATATTGTGTCTTTGTTCTCATTAGTTTCAAAGAACATCTTTATTTCTGCCTTCACTTTGTTATTCACTGAACAGTCATTCAGAGCAGGTTGTTATGTTTCCATGTAGTTGGGCAGTTTTGAGTGAGTTTCTTGATCCTGAGTTCTAATTTGATTGCACTGTGCTCTGAGAGACAGTTTGTTGTGATTTCTACTCTTTCACATTTGCTCAGGAGTATTTTACTACCGATTATGTGGTCAGTTTTAGAATAAGTTCAATGTGGTGTCAAGAAGAATGTATATTTTGTTGCTTTGGGGTGTAGAGTTCTGTAGGTGTCTATTAGGTCTGCTTGGTCCAGAGCTGAGTTCAAGTCCTGGATATTCTTGTTAACCTCCCGTCTTGTTGATCTGTCTAATATTGACAGATGGGTGTTAAAGTCTCCCACTATTATTGTATGGGAGTCCAAGTCTCTCTGTAGGTCTTTAAGGACTTGCTTCATGAATCTGGGTCCTCCTGTATTGGGTACATATATATTTAGGATAGTTAGCTCTTCTTGTTGAATTGATCCCTTTACCATTTTTTAGTGGCCTTCTTTGTCTCTTCTGATCTTTGTTGGTTTAAAGTGTGTTTTATCAGAGACTAAAACTGGAACCCCTGCTTTTTTTGCTTTCCATGTGCTTGGTCGATCTTCCTGCATCCCTTTATTTTGAGCCTATGTGCATGTCTGCATGTGAGATGGGTCTCCTGAATACAGCACACCGATAAGTCTTGACTCTTTATCCAATTTGCCAGTCTGTGTCTTTTAATTGGGGCATTTAGCCTATTTACATTTAAGGTTAATATTGTTATATGTGAATTTGATCCTGTCATTATGATGTTAGCTGGTTATTTTGCCTATTAATTGATGCAGGTTCTTCAGAGCATCTGTGGTCTTTACCATTTGGCATATTTTTGCAGTGGCTGGTACCACTTGTTCCTTTCCATGTTTACTGCTTCCTTCAGGAGCTCTTGTAAGGCAGGCCTGGTGGTAACAAAATCTCTCAACATTTGCTTGTCTGTAAAGGATTTTATTTTTCCTTCACTTATGAAGCTTAGTTTAGCTGGATATGAGATTCTGGGTTGAAAATTCTTTTCTTTACGAATGTTGAATATTGGCCCCCACTCTCTTCTGGCTTGTAGGGTTCCTGCCAAGAGATCCACTGTTAGTCTGATGGGCTTCCCTTTGTGGGAAACCCAACCTTTCTCTCTGGTTGCCCTTAACAGTTTTTCCTTCATTTCAACCTTGGTGAATCTGACAATTTGTGTCTGGGGGTTGCTCCTCTTGAGGAGTATCTCTGTGGTGTTCTCTGTGTATTTCCTGAATTCGAATGTTGGCCAGCCTTGCTAGGTTAGGGAAGTTCTCCTGGATAATATCCTGAAGATTTTTTTCTACCTTAGTTCCATTCTCCCCATCACTTTCCAGTACACCAATCAAACATAAATTTTGTCTTTTCACATAGTCCCATATTTCTTGGAGGTTTTGTTTCTTTTCACTCTTTTTTTTTCTAATCTTGTCTTCTCACTTTATTTCATTAATTTGATCTTCAATCATTGATATCCTTTTTTCCACTTGATTGAATCGGCTACTGAAGCTTGTGCATGTGTCATGAAGTTTTTGTGCCATGGTTTTCAGCTCCATAAGGTCATTTAAGGACTTCTCTACACTGTTTATTCTAGTTAGCCGTTTGTCTAACCTTTGTTCAAGGCTTTTAGCTTCCTTGTTATGGGTTAGAGCTCGGAGATGTTTGTTTTTACCGACCTTCTGAAGCCCACTTCTGTCAACTCATCAAACTCATTCTCTGTCCAGTTTTGTTCCCTTGCTGGCAAGGAGCTGCAGTCCTTTGGAGGAGAAGAAGCACTCTGTTTTTTGGAGTTTTCAGCTTTTCTGCTCTGTTTTCTCCCCACCTTTGTGGTTTTATCTACTTTTGGTCTTTGAGGTTGGTGACCTACAGATGGGGTTTTGGTATGGATGTCCTTTTTGTTAATGTTGATGCTATTCCTTTCTGTTTGTTAGTTTTCCTTCTAAAAGTCAGACCCCTCAGCTGCAGGTCTGTTGGAGTTTGCTAGAGTTCCACTCCAGACCCTGTTTGCTGGCTATCAACAGCGGAGGCTGTAGAATAGCAAATATTGCTGCCTGATCCTTCCTCTGGAAGCTTTGTCCCAGAGGAGCACCCACCTGTTTGAGGTGTCTGTCGACCCCTACTGGGAGGTGTTTCCCAGTCATGCTACATGGGGATCAGGGTCCTGCTTGAGGAGGTAGTCTGTCCGTTATTGGAGGTCAAACACCACACTGAGAGAACCACTGCTCTCTTCAGAGCTGTCAGACAGGGATGTTTAAGTCTGCAGAAGGTGTCTGCTGCCTGTGGTTCTAGTATGCCCTGCCCCAGAGGTAGAATCTATAGAGGCACTGGGCCTTGCTGAGCTGCAGTGAGCTCTACCCAGTTCACGCTTCCAGGTCTCTTTGTTTACACTGTGAGCTACTCAAGCCTCAGCAATGGTGGACACCCCTCCCCCGTCCAGCTGCAGCATTGCAGGTCAATCTCAGACTGCCGTGCTAGCAGTGAGCAAGGCTCTGCAGGCATGGGACCTGCCAAGCCAGGCATGGGAAGCTATCTCCTGGTCTTCCAGTTGCTAAGACCATGGGAATAGTGCAGTGTTTGGTCAGGAGTGTCCCATTTCTCCTGATAGAGTCTGTCACAACTTCCCTTGGCTAGGAAAGGGAAATCTCCTGATCCCTTGTGCTTCCTGGGTGAGGCGATGCCCTGCCCTGCTTCAGCTCGCCCTCCGTGGGCTGCACCCACTGTCCAACTGGTCTCAATGAGATGAACCAGGTACCTCAGTTGGAAATGCAGAAATTACCTGTGTTCTGCCTTGATCTTGCTGGGAGCTGCAGACCGGAGCTCTTCCTAGTTGGCCATCTTGGAAGCAACTGACATAGGTTACATTTTATATGTGTTGAATCTAAGATCCCCATGGAGACTTTAGTAGCTAAATTGATTGGGTGCTCAGGAGATAGGTTTTAACTGAAGACAGAGATTTTAAAAAAATCAGCAAGTATATTGAAAACACAGGGTGTAATGAGATCAGGAACAATGTGTAGAGTGAGAAGAGAATCTAAAACAGAATTCTGGAAAATCCTGGCATTTGAGACAGTTAACACTTAAAATGAAAGCAAAAAAAAGAAAAAGAAGGAAAAAAATTGCAAAATATAGTAAGAAGGAACACCCAAAGGACAGGAGAAATCCCAGAGAGAATAATTCCACAGAGATCAAGAGAATGGGATGTTATAGGAACTAGAAAACGATCAGCAATGTGAAATGCTGGCAAAAGTCAGATAAGAAAAACTGAGAAATATCTCCTGGATTTAGCAATGTCTTGGCAAGAACATTTCACTGAATATTTGACACAGCTGCCAGATATCTGAGTGCTGAGTAGCAATAGGAAAATAAGAAAGTCTATGTAACTTGTATTAATACTTGTTCCAGAAAGTTTCACTTAAACAATAATAATATGTATCACTGTATCCAATACTTATTTAGCGTTTGATTTTCTAGGCATTTACAAATGCTCCACATATATTACCATTTAGTCTAAGCTATGAAATAGGTGTTAATATTACAGAGGAAGAAATCACATTTAGGCTAGATGAGTTGTTAAACGTTACATTAATAGTAATCTGCTAGTAAGTGGCAAATCTGGGATATTATGCTAGTAAGTGGCAAATCTGGACAGTCTGGCTGTAGAGCTTCTCTATAAGAGAGAAAAGAGAAATAGAGTTAGAGGGGACCTGACATCAAGAGAGCCTTATGGAAAAATAGACTTGAATATGTGTGTTATACATGCTAATGGAAAGAAGCCAGTAGAAAGGGAAGCTTTGAAGAGACAGGGAGATCGAGAAAACAGTTTACAGGCTGGATGCAGTGGCTCACACCTGTAATCCCAGCACTTTGGGAGGCCGAGGTGGGCAGATCACAAGGTCAGGAGTTTGAGACCAGCCTGACCAACATGGTGAAACTCCATCTTTACTAAAAATACAAAAAAGAGCCTGCCATGGTGGCACACACCTGTAATTCCAGCTACTCAGGAGGCTGAGGCAGGAGAATTGCTTAAACTTGGGAGGCAGAGGTTGCAGTGAGCTGAGATCGCACCACTGCACTCCAACCTGGGTGACAAAGTGAGGCTCCATCTCAAAGAAAAAAGAAAAGAGTTCAGAGTTCAGATCATGGGTGGGGTGATGAAACTTTGGCAGGAGAAGGGACACATTACCCATTCGATTGTTGCAGAAGAGATGGATAAGATGGGTATTGATGTTGGTCTGTTTGATTCAATGAAATAGAAATATTTTTCAAGTAATGACTTCCATTAAAAGAAAGGACATTGGCTGAGTATTAGACAGTGAGTGAAAGTGTCAGGCATTAGAAATAAGTAGATGTATTTGATAAATTTAGGTTGGTGCAAACGTAATTGCAGTTTTTGCCATTACTTTTGATTTCTCGTGAGATCTAGTTAATGGCAAAAACCGCAATTGTGTTTGCACCAACCTAATAGTTTCTGAGGCAAACAAAAGAGAAACATGGCTAAAGAAACACGGACATTTTATGAAAGTTTAAAGTCTCATGGGATGTTGAGAATCACAAATTTTAGTGGCACCAATCCGAGTAGGGTGCTATTTCTGTACTATGTTTAGCTTCTTGGTGCAGAGAAGGCAAATAGATGAAAACTGAGTGTCATGTTTTGTTTTGGTGGGTTAGGGGAGGGGAGGGTAAGGTAGAGTATGACAAGTAAAGTAAATGAGGTTTCTGAGAATATTAGCAAGAACATTATTGAAGTGGATACACAGCATGAGAGATTTAGTCAAAAGGAAAAGGTAGAAAGGACATGGATACGTAAGTGTGTGCTGGAGGTCCTAAGGAAGTTAAATGACTGAAGACAAGGGGATAGGTTAGTAAATAAACAGGAGGCTGTATTTGAAGTAGTAGGTGCCTGAATTTATGACATGAGAGAGAATATATTTCAAGTGATGGCAAACATGGAGAGAAGTTATAAAAGTGAGTCATAGACCTGAAGACAAATAGAAAGCAACGGTAGAAAAACAAATCAGAGAACTGAAGATCAGAATGTTGTCTATGTCACCATATGGACCTTGAAGTTTCTTAAGATTTTGATAACACAGAAGGCAAAGAAGAGCCTGCAAGCCAGGGGCTTTTCTTTTAATTTTTTAAAAAATAAATGAGAATGAAAGATCAGTAAATGAAGAGATTTGTATGTACATCAACAAAATGGCTTTGACATAAAGGAAACAAGTATTTGTTGTTGTTGTTGTTGTTGTTGTTGTTGTTTTACACTTTACAAGGGTCATGAGATAAATACAGTGATAAGAAAGAGCAGCTTTAGGACGTTCTTTTCCAGACATGATGAAGTTACTGGCTCCACACCGATTCTCCCACAATAAACCCCAAATCCTGACAAAATGTACAAAGGCCACTAGTTTCAGACATTGGACAGTTAGCATAGGAATGTGATTCCAGAGACAAGGGAAACACATGAGGAGAGCTCTATAATTGCACTAGTTTTCCTCCTGGAGGCTCTTGGAACTCAATGAAGTAGAATCTATGTTGAGGAGAGGATATGGCTAAGAAAGAAGACAGAGATCAGAATTTGGAGTTACTGAAGAAACCGATATCCAGGCTACCATAATTAAATAAACTACACAGAGAAGGGGCCTCAGAAGTCTGCATTGGAATGATCTTGATGCTTCTGTAAAATATTGAGCATTTAATGCTCAGATTGATATAGTTTGGCTGTGTCCCCACCCAAATCCCATCTTGAACTGTAATTCCCGTAATCCTCATATGTCATGGGAGGGACCTGGTGGGAGGTAATTTAACCATAGGGGTGGTTACCCTCATGCTGTTCTTGTGATAGTGAGTGAGTTCTCATGAGATCTGATGGTTTTATAAGGGGATTTTCCTCCTTTTGCTTTGTGCTTCTCCTTCCTGCTGCTATGTGAAGAAGGATGTGTTTGCTTCCCCTTCTGCCATGATTGTAAATTCCTGGGGCCTCCCCAGATAGGCTGAACTGTGAGTCAATTAAACCTCTTTCTTTCAAAAATTACCCAGTTTTGGGTATGTGATTGTTAGCAGTGTGAGAACAGACTAATACAGTAAATTGCTACCACAGATCATGGGGTGCTGCTATAAAGATACCTGAAAATGTGGAAGTGACTTTGGAACTGTGTAACAGGCAGAGGTTGGAACAGTTTGGAGGGCTCAGAAGAAGACAGGAAGATGTGGGAAAGTTTGCAACTTCTTAGAGATTTGTTGAATGGTTTTGGCCAAAATACTTATAGTGATATGGACAATGAAGTCCAGCTGAAGTGGTCTCAGATGGAGATGAGGAACTTGTTGGGAACTGGAGCAAAGGTCACTCTTCTTATGCTTTAGCAAACAGACTGGCAGCATTTTGCCTCTCCTCTAGATCGGTGGAGCTTTGAATTTGAGAGAGATGATTTAGGGTATCTAGCAGAAGAAATTTCTAAGTGGCAAACCACAGTGGAAATAAAATTGGAAATTTCTCAAAGAACTTAAAACAGAGCTACCATTCTTTCCAGCATTATATAACATTACTAGGTATATATCTGATATGGTTTGGATCTGTGTCCCTGCCCAAATCTCATGTTGAATTGTAATCGCCAATATTGGAAGTGGGTCCTTGTGGGAGGTGATTGGTTCATGAGGGTGGATTTCTTATTAATGATTTTGCACCAATCCCTTGGTGCTGTTCTCATGATAGTAAGTGACTTCTAATGAGATCTAGTTGTATAAAAGTGCACATTACTCCCCCCGCCCCCGCCCGCCCACTTCTCTCTGTCTTGCTTCTGCTCCTGCAACGTAAGACATCTGCTCCCCCTTCACCTTACTCCATGATTGGAAGTTTCCTCTGCCCTCCCAGAAGCAGAAACAACTATGCTTTCTATATAGCCTGCAGAACTGTGAGCCAATTAATCTTCCTTTCTTATACATTACCCAGTCTTAGGTATTTCTTTATAGCAACGTGCAAACAGACTAATTTATTATGCAAATGGAAACAAACTATTCTACCAAAAAGACATGTGCTCTCATGGTCATCACAGCACTATTCACAGTAGCAAAAACATACAGTCAACCTAAGTGCCCATGGATGGTGAAGTGGATGAAGAAAATATGGTACATATGCACAATGGAATACTACACAGCCATTAAAAAGAATAAAGTTATGTTCTTTGCAGCCACATGAATGAAACTGGAGGCCATTTTCCTAAGCAAATTAATACAGAAGCAGAAAATCAAATACTTTATGTTCTCACTTGTAAGTAGGGTCTAAATATTGAATATTCATGGACATAAAGATGGCAACAATAGACACTGGGGACTACTAAAAAGGGAGGGATAGAGAAGGAAAAGAGTCAAAAAGCTAACTATTGGGTACTATGCTCAGTCAGTACCTGGGGATGGTATATTTGTACTCCAAACCTCAGCATGACACAATTTATCCAGGTTACAAACCTGCACAGGTACCCATTGAATTTAAGACAAAAGTTAAAAATGAAATAAAATAAAATAAATCAAAAATACATTTACAAATTTTACAGAAAGCATGAACATAATAAATAATTTGATAGGAAATATCAGCAGAGAAATAAAATCTCTAGACCTGAAAAATATAAAATCTAAAATGAACAGTTTGCCAGCTGGCCTTAACAATAGATAGGAGCCGGGCGCGGTGGCTCACGCCTGTAATCCCAGCACTTTGGGAGGCCGAGGCGGGCGGATCACGAGGTCAGGAGATCGAGACCATCCTGGCTAACACGGTGAAACCCCGTCTCTACTAAAAATGCAAAAAATTAGCCGGGCGAGGCGGCGGGCGCCTGTAGTCCCAGCTACTCGGGAGGCTGAGACAGGAGAATGGCGTGAACCCGGGAGGCGGAGCTTGCAGTGAGCCGAGATCGCGCCACTGCACTCCAGCCTGGGCGACTAAGCGAGACTCTGTCTCAAAAAAAAAAAAAAAAAAAAAAAACAATAGATAGGAGACCAGAGAATAAAAGATTATTAAACTTAAACAACTTGAACTTGAAAATAAGGTAATACAGACTATCCAAACCAATGCTTTAGAAATAGAAAAGGCTGGACAAAACCTTAATAGTCTTCAGGAACATAACAAATATTGTATGTATAATTGGAATTAGAAGAAAAGTAAAACAAATTGGGACATAAAATATTTTAAAAAATAATTGAAAACAAATTTTCAAATTGTGATGAAAAGTGTTAGCTCACGAAACTAAGAAGTCAAGCAAAGTCAAACAGAATAAGCAAACACGCACAATACCTAGATACATCATAGTTCTTTTTTTGGGAACTAACAATAAAGCAATACATTTTAAGGCATCAGAGGATAAAGAACACTAAGATTCCAACTAAGACATTGGAGTTCTAACTAATATACCTAAACAACAAGATTAAGAAATGAAACTAATAAATTATAACTCAAAACCAGAATAATAATCAATATAAACATTCACATTATATTCTGGGGAAAGTGATAGGAATGTCCAATGGTTTCTCATCAGAATGCAAGCTATTATTCAATAAATCAATATTTTTAATACGTTGAAAGAAAAAAGTTACAATTCTTAATCTAGAATTCTATATACATTGTTGATATGCTTCAAAAATAAAAGTGAAATCAAGACATTTGCAGGTGAAAGCTGTGAGTCTTTATTACCAACATATCTGTGCCATACGGAATGTTTAAGAAAATCTTTGAGAAAAATGTTTTGCACATAGGAATGAAGAGATCCAGAACTGGAGAATTTGTAGCTGAATAGAAAATATGTATATTTCTCTCTTCTTCATTTATTTTAGATAATTATTTAAACTAAAAAATATACACTTTTGGGTTTAAAACACGTGTACAAGGTAAATGTATTCCAAAATGGCAAAAAAGTCATTGAATTATTATTTAATTAAATTATACCATTGTAATATTCACAAATTATTTATAGCATACATTAATATGTTACAGATTAATATATCCAGTGAAATCTGGAATTTGTATGTTACAGAAAGCAAAGCATAATTAAAATAACCTATTTCCAGAATGTTAGCTCATTCACGTTGCCTTCTTAAGGTGACAAAGTTGTCACTCTCACTAAAACTTTCTAATTTATAGCATATGATGATAAGTTACAGAAACATTTTGCCATATCCAGACCAATACTAACAAAAAAGTCAGTTGGAGACCTAAAATGGAATCCTAATCAAATACACATTTAATCCAGAAGATGGCAAGAAAGGAAGAAAAATTGAACCAAGAATAGGTGTTTCAAATGGAAAATAATTAGCAAGAAGATAGTCTTATATCCAACCAGAACACTATTTATATCAAGTATAAATAGATAAAACACTTTAATTAAAAGGAAGAGATTATCAGCCTGTATAACAAAGCAAGACCCAACTATACACTCTTTACAAAAAATCATCATTATGTATAACACTACAGATAGTTTAAAAATATAGAAAAATATTGTCATGAAAAACTAACGATGACTTTTAAGTATTACATCACCTTGTCTTTCAAGATGTAAGCAGAAGTATTTTGAACCAGAATATCGTCTATGGCAGAGCATAAGCCTCACTCCAAATAAGTCCAGGGACAAATAGAGGACTTGTCACTGCACTAACTCGTATTCTGATTTTGATTGAGTTATTTATTTTTGTTCTGCTAAATTCTTTGCTCTCTCTCAAGTCTCTCCTCTTATGGATCTTCTGTTCTCTGTCCCAGCTTTAACCTCACCCCAACCTGCTCTAGAAATAAAATGTCATCCCTCCCTCATGGTTCTGAGTTTCTCCCTCCCTGTGCACTCCTCTCTTCCTCTTCCTATCAGCTGTCCTCAGTCCTCTCACATCATGTCTGAAAGCTCAACCACCGTAAACCATCAATATATGTCTTTGAACATTCCTTTATCTACTGAGAAGAAAATTCGTATGATTTTTCTTATGGACAGAAGTGGCTGACATCAGTTTTAAATAGCAGTTGTTTTTGTTTTACCCTATATTAATAAAATAATTCTTTTAGACTTTATTTCCTTTGTTTTTGCCCCTAGTTTTCCATTTTGATACCTTTGACTTTGAAAGTACTTACCACCCGTGAAATATTTAATTTGCAATACGAATCAGGGTCCTAATTTAAAAGGATAAAACCATATGGATGGACATAGATGGGGGTGGTGGGAGGGCTGTTTAAAGGTATGGAATAGTCTATGATTCAAAGTTCGTAATATGTATGTAATATGTATATTTGTTATAATATATTATTCCTAAATGACAACTTCCCATTCTTAGTAATCTATCCGCTTTATCAGAAATGACTGTGATAGAAGATCAAGTGTTCTTTACAGTCAGATTAATAAAAAAATATAAAATTGAATTTCTTATTGGGATTAAATCTTCTTGTAAGAGTAACTTTGCATCTAAAGTTGTAAATATGCTAGATAATTTAAAAATATTCTTCGGCTCCAATGATTTTCAAGATTTATCCCATTGCAGTGTAACAAATCTTCCTCATCTATAACTCTGTGGCTACGATAAATTCTACTACAATTCGACTGTGTCATTGTTACGTGATCTTAGGCAACCAGTTTATCCTATTAAGATAAAGATTTCCTCATTTTTAAAATTAAAGATTGCATGAAATTACTTCTTACATTGGTTATAGCTATTTACATTTCATGACTATAAATGATTTGTGATTTTTGAAGGAGTTACACTGTTAATGATAACTTCAAGGTTTTGTACTTGCAAATCTACTGAAAACATTTTGTATGTTCAGCACTTTACAGTTAATAAAAATCTGCAGACACTAATATTTATAGTAATTATCTGAAACAGAGAATACTTTACATTTTTAAAATAAAAAACAGAGTTCTGAAGCATTGGATGACTTGCAAGAGCTCATGGGACAAGCTAGTAAGGGGCAAAGCTGGAACTCAAAGGTTTGTCTATTGATGCATCCAGTATACTTTACAAAATCTCACGATTTACTTTCCAATCTAAGCAGACTATCATGAACATACAATGTACCTCCACAACCTAGAGAGAGACAGAGACAAAAGAAGAAATTTCTACAGTGTACTGGGGTAGATACTATCATGGACATATGCTCCTAGAACTCTAAGGATGTAGAGGAGAGAGGTTATTTTGGGAGTTGATCGAGACATCAGTGGGAGATGGGTGTTTGAATAGGAATTCAAGAGGCTGACAAGATGAAGAAAGGCGTTCTAGGCCCAGAGATCAGCAAATTCCATAAGCATACGATCTATAACCTGGGAAGTTAGGTGTTTTACTAAGTCTGAAGGGCAGAGAATACAGACGGCATGATGGCATAGTATAACTTCAGAGAGATCCTCTGGAATGTGATGATTAAAAAGCCGTTCACAGGCATACCTAAGAGATATTGTTAGTTAAGTTCCATGCCACTGCAATACAGTAAATATTGTAATAAAGCAAGTTACATGTAATATTTTGTTTCACAGTGCATAGAGAAGTTATGTTTAACTTTACTGCAGTCTACTAAATGTGTAATGGAATTATGTAAAAAATGTACATACCTTAGTTTAGTTAAAAATACTTTGTTGCTAAAAAAAAGTTAATGATCCTCTGAGCCTTTAATGAGGTGAAATCCTTTTGCTGGTGAAAGGTCTTGTCTCAAGGTTGATGGTTGCTGATTGATCAGAGGGGTGGTTGCTGAAAGTCGAGGCAACTGTGTGTAGCAATTCCTTCCTTCCTTCCTTCCTTCCTTCCTTCCTTCCTTCCTTCCTTCCTTCCTTCTTTCTTTCTTTTCTCTTTCTTGTTTTTTTGGATGGAGTCTTGCTTTGTCCCCCAGGCTGGAGTGCAGTGGTGCGATCTTGATTCACTGCAGTCTCGTCCTCCCAGGTTCAAGCAATTCTTCTGCCTCGGCTTCCTGAGTAGCTGGGATTATAGGCGTGCGCCACCACACCCAGCTAATTTTTGTATTTTTAGTAAAGACAGGGTTTCACCATGTTGGCCAGACTGGTCTCAAACTCCTGGCCTCAGGTGATCCACCCGCGTCGGCCTCCCAAAGTGCTGGCATTATAGGCGTGAGCCACCGTGTCCGGCCTGGCAATTTCTTAAAATAAGATAACAATGATGTTTGCTGCATCAATATCAACTCTCCTTTTTACTAAAAGTTTCTTTGTAGTATGCAAAGCTTCTTTCAAAATTGGAGCCAATCTCCTCAAATCCTACTGATGCTTCATCAATTAAATTACATAATATTTCAATTTTTGCTGTTGTCATTTAAACAATGTTCACAGCATCTTCACCAGCAGATTTCATCTCAAGAAATCACATTCTTTGCTCGTTTATAAGACGTAAGTTCTCAACCTTTCAAGATTTATTACAAGATTGTAGTGATTCTGTCATATCTTCAGACTCCATTTGTTATTCTAGTAATCTTAATATTTCTACTGTATCTGCAGTTACTTCCTCCAGTAAAGTCTTGAACGCCTCACAAAATCATTCACCATAACGGTTGAAATCAACTTCTAAACTTTAGTTAATGTTGATATTTTGACTTCCTCTCATGAATCATGAGTGTTCTTAATGTCATTTAGAAGGATGAATCATTTCTAGAAGATTTTCAGTTTACTTTGCCCAGATCCATCTGTGGAATCATTATCTATGACACCTATAGCCTTACAAAATATGTATCTTAAATTTAAAAACTTGAAAGTTTAAATTACTGCTTGATTTATAGACTTCAGAATGAATGCTGTGTGACTAGGCATGAAAACAACATTAATCCCCTTGTACATCTTCATCAGAGTGCCTCTGGGTGACTAGGTGTATTGACAATGAGCTGTAATATTTTGAAAGGAATCTTCTTTTCTTAATAGTAGGTATAACTACTTTTAAGCCAGTGGGCTTAAAATGTTCAGTAAATCATGCTGTAAACATATGTGCTATCATCTGGGCTTTGTTGTTGCATTTATAGAGCACAAGAAGAGTAGGCTTCTGCCTAATTCCTAAAGACATAGGATTTTTAGAATAGTAGGTGAACATGGGCTTCAACTTAGAGTCACCAGCTGCATTAGGCCCTAACAGGAAAGTTAGCCTATCCTTTGGGGGAAGCCAGGCATTGACTTCTTCTATCTAGCTATGAAAGTCCGAGATGTTTTGTCTACATTGAAAATCTGTTATTTAGAGTAGCCACCTTCATCACCTACAAAAGATCTTAGTAGATCTTCTGTATAACTTCCTACAACTTCTATATTAGTACTTGCTGCTTCACCTTGCACTTGTATGTTACGGAGATTGCTTGTTTCCTTAAACCTCGTGAACCAACTTCTGCTAGCTTCCAACTTTTCTTTGGAAGCTTCCTCATCTCTTTCAGCCTTCATAGAATTAAAGAGAGTTAGGGTCTTGCTGTGGATTAGACTTTCTCTTACGGAAGTGTGGCTGCTTTTTCTTTTATCCAGACCACTAAAACTTTCTCAGCAATAAGGTTGTTTTTACTTTTTTATCATTTGTGTATTCACTGGAACACACTTAGAAGCCATAGTGGGGTTATTAATTGGCATAATTTCAATATTATTGTGTCTCAAGGAATAGAGAAGCCCAAGAAGGAGAGAGATGGGGAACAGCCTGTTGGGGGAACAGTCAGGATACACACAATGCATCGATTAATTTTGCTACTTACATGGGCAAGGGTCATGGTGCCCCAAAACAATTACAGTAGTAACATCAAGGATCATTGATCACAGATCACTGTAATAGATATAATAATAATGAAAAAGTTTGAAATATTGTGACAATTACCAAAATGTGACACAGAAACAAAGTGAGCACATGCTCTTATAAAAAATGACACCACAAACTTGCTGGACACAGGATGGCCACAAACCTTCAATTTATAAGCAATAGAGTGAACCACAATAAAATGAGGAATTCCCGTATTTCATCTTAATATTTGAACTTAACCGAGTACATCATTAAGGCTTTCAACAGAGTGGTGACAGCAACAGGTTTATATCTCTGAGAGATCACATTGGAACAAATGAATAATTGTAACTGTTCAAACAGTGGACACTGGAAGACTTACTAGAGAACACTAATAACTTATAATAAACATATACAAAACACAAACCTGCACACAAATGTTTAGAGGAGCTTTATTCATAAATTCCAAAAGCTGGAAACAAACAAGATGTCCTTCAAGGGGTGAAGGAATTCATAAACTCAGGGTACATCCATGCAATGGAACATTATTCAGAAGCAAAAGAAGTGAGCTATCAAGCCACCAAAACACATAGAGGAAACTTGATTGCTAAAGGAAATACACTAGTTTGAAAAGGCTACATATTATATGATTCCAACTAAATAAAATTATGAAAAAGGCATAACTATCAAGACAATAAAAAGATAGGTGGTTGCCAGGTGCTTGGAAGGGATCCGGGGAGGAATGAACAGGTGAAGCACAGGGAGTTTAGGGTTATGAAACTAATCTGTATGCCACTGTAAAGGTGGGTACATGACATTATGTATTGGTCAAAAATCCATAGAATTTAAAACACACATAGTATGAATCTTAATGTAAACTGTGAACTTTAGTTAATAATATGGATCAATATTGGTTCATTAATTTTAACAAAGGTACCACACAAATACAAAATATTAATAATAAGATAAATTATATTTGGGGTAAATTTATGCAGAAATTCTCTGTACTGTCTGATCAATTATATATACATGCATACACACACACAATATACACACAAATATATGTGCCAAATACAGGGAAGTAGCAATAAAACTTAGAATATTATACTCAATTTGAGAGGAATATATAAGTATGAACTAGATTTAAGTAAAAAGAGAAAGAGAATTGTTGAAATAAAGGTAGGAATCATTTTTTAATTCCTAGTATCAATTATAACTGTGCAGGAAAATTAATATAAAACCATAGATGAATCAGTAGTGACCCTAGAAGAGACGTAGGGAAATTTTCTTTATTAGTTATATTTTTCTGTGATAATTTATCCTAATTCAATAAAAATAGGTATTACTAATTCTATTAGGAATTCATTATATAGCATTTTATAGATTGCAATATATTGTCCCATACTATTGTTTTACAAGAAAATGGTCATATGTATAAAGAAAGTACTGTCACAATGTCCACAGTACACTTGCTTTGGAATAACCTTGGTTAAATGTTAGAAATTTAAAGTACAGTTCAATTCCAAGATGGCTGAATAGGAATGGCTCCAGTCTACAACTCCCAGCAAGATGAGGAAGATGGGCAATTTCTGCATTTCTAACTGAGGCACGCACCTGGTTCATCTCATTGGGATGGGTTGGACAGGGGGTGCAGCCCACAGAGGGTGAGCCAAAGCAGGGCGGGGCATTGCCTCATGCAGGATGCACAGGGGTTGGGGGATTTCCCTTTCCTAGCCTAGGGAATCCATGAGTGACTGTACCTGAAGGAACAGTACACTTCTGCCCAAATACTGCATTTTTCCCATGGTCTTCATAACTGGCAGACCAGGAGATTCCCTCCTGTGACTGACTTAGCAGGTCCCACGCCCACGGAGCCTTGCTAACTGCTAGCGCAGCAGTCTGAGATCGACCTGGAATGTTGGAGCTTGGTGGGGGAGGTGTGTCCACCATTGCTGAGGCTTGAGTAGGTGGTTCTATGCTAACAGTGTAAACAAAGCAGCAGGAAAGCTTGAACTGGGTGAGTCCACCGCAGCTCAGCAAGGCCTACTTCCTTTATAGATTCCACCTGTCAGGGCAGGGCATATCTGAACAAAAGGCAGCAGATAGCTTCTGCAGACTTAAACGTCCCTGTCTGACAGTTCTGGAGAGAGCAGTGGTTCTCTCAGCATGGCATTCAAACTCCAATAATGGACAGACTGCCTCCTCAAGTGGGTCCCTGACCCCCATGTAGTCTGACCGGGAGACACCTCCCAGTAGGGGCCAACAGACACATCATGCAGGCAGGTGCCCCTATGGGATGAAGCTTCCAGAGGAAGGATCAGGCAACAATATTTGCTGTTCTACAGGCTCTGCTGGTGATACCCAGGCAAACAGGGTCTTGAGTGGACCTCCAGCAAACTCCAACAGACCTGCCGTTGAGGGGCTTATCTGTTAGAATGAAAATTAACAAACAGAAAGGAATAGCATCAGCATTAACAAAAAGGACATTCACACCAAAAGTCCATCCATAGGTCACCAACATCAAAGACCAAAGGTAGATAAAACCACAAAGATGGGGAGAAACCAGAGCAGAAAGGCTGAAAATTTCAAAAACCAGAGAGCCAGCCTTTTCTTCTCCAAAGGAACACAACTCCTCTGCAGCAAGGGAATAAAACTGGACAGAGAATGAGTTTGACGAGTTGACAGAAGTAGGCTTCAGTAGGTCAGTAATAACAAACTTTTCCGAACTAAAGGAGCATGTTCTAACCCATTTTAAGGAAGCTAAAAACTTTGAAAAAAGGTTAGACAAGTGACTAACTAGAATAATTAGTGTAGAAAAGAGCTTAAATGACCTGATGGATCTGAAAACCATAATATGAGAACATTGGGAAGCATACACAAGCTTCAGTGGCTGATTTGATCAAGTGGAAGAAAGGATGTCAGTGATTGAAGATCAAATTAATGAAATAAAGTGAAAAGTCAAGATTAGAGATAAAAGAGTGAAAAGAAATGAACAAAGCCTCCAAGAAATATGGAACTATGTGAAAAGACCAAATCTACATTTGATTGGTGTACCTGAAAGTGATGGGGAGAATGGAACCAAGTTAGAAAACACTCTTCAGGATATTATCCAGCAGAACTTTTCCAACCTAGCAATGCAGGCCAACATTCAAATTCAGGAAATACAGAGAACACCAGAAAGATACTCCTTGAAAAGAGCAACCCCAAGACACATAACTGTCAGATACACCAAGGTTGAAATGAAGGAAAAAGTGTTAAGGGCAGCCAGAGAGAAAAGTCAGGTTACCCACAGAGGGAAGCCCATGAGACTAAAAGCAGATCTCTCGGCAGGAACCCTACAAGTCAGAAGAGAGTGGGGGGGCAATAATCAACATTCTTAAAAGAATTTTCAACCCCAAATCTCATATCCAGCCAAACTAAGCTTCATAAGTGAAGGAGAAATAATATCCTTTACAGACAAGCAAATGCTGAGAGATTTCTGTCTCAGCAAATGCTGAGAGATTTTGTAAGGCCTGCCTTACAAGAGCTCTTGAAGGAAGCACTAAACATGGGAAGGAACAACCGGTACCAGCTCCTGAAAAACATGCCAAATGGTAAAAAGCATCAATGCTATGAAGAAACTGAATCAATTAACGAGCGAAATAACCAGCTAGCACCATAATGACAGGTTTAAATTCACACATAACAATACTAACCTTAAATGTAAATGGGCTAAAAGACACAGACTGGCAAATTAGATAACGAGTTAAGACCCATCAGTGTGCTGTATTTAGGAGACCCATCTCATGTACAAAGGCACAAATAGGCTCAAAATAAAGGGATGGAGGAATATCTACCAAGCAAATGGAAAGCTAAAAAAAAAGCAGGGATTGCAATCCTGGTCCTATTTTAAACCATGAAAGATCAAAAGAGACAAAGAAGGCCATTACATAACGATAAAGGGATAAATTCAACAAAAGAGCTAACTATCCTAAATATATATGCACCCAAAACAAGAGCACCCAGATTCATAAAGCAAGCTCTTAGAGACCTACAAAGAGATTTAGACTCCCACACAATAATAATGGGAGACTTTAACACCCCACTGTCAATATTAGACAGATTAATGAGACAGAAAATTAACAAGGATATCCAGGACTTGAATTCAGCTCTGTACCAAACAGACCTAATAGACATCTACAGAACTCTACACCCCAACTCAACAGAATGTACATTCTTCTCAGCACCACATCACACTTATTCTATAATTGACCACACGACTGGAAGTAAAACACTCCTCAGCAAAAGTAAAAGAACAGCTATGACAATAAACTGTCTCTCAGATCACGGTGCAATCAAATTAGAACTCAGGCTCAAGAAACTCACTCAAAACCACACAACTACCGGGAAACTGTACAACCTGCTCCTGAATGACTATTGGGTAAATAACGAAATGAAGGCAGAAATAAAGATGTTCTTTGAAACCACTGAGAACAATGACACAATGTACCAGAATCTCTGGGATACATTTACAACAGTGTCTAGAGGGAAATTTATAGCACCAAATGCCAACAAGAGAAAGCAGGAAAGATCTAAAATTGACACCCTAACATCACAATTAAAAGAACTAGAGAAGCAAGAACAAACAAATTCAAAAGCTAGCAGAAGATCAAAAATAACCAAGATCAGAGCAGAACTGAAGGAGATAGAGACACAAAAAACTCTTCAAAAAATCAATGAATCCAGGAGCTGGTTTCATGAAAAGATCAACAAAATAGATTGCTGGCAAGACTAATAAAGAAGAAAAGAGGGAAGAATCAAATAGATGCAATAAAAAATGGTAAAAGGCATATCATCACTGATCCCACAGATATACAAACTACCACCAGAGAATACTACAAGCATCTCTATGCAAATAAACTAGAAAATCTAGAAGAAATGGATAAATTGATGGCACATACACCCTCCCAAGACTAAACCAGGAAGAAGTTGAATCTCTGAATAGACCAATAATAGATTCTGAAATGGAAGCAATATTTAATAGCCTACCAACCAAAAAAGCTTCAGGACCAGATGGATTCACAGCCTAATTTTACCAGAGGTACAAAGAGGAGTTGGTACCTTTCCTTCTGAAACTATTCCAGTCAATAGAAAAAGAGGGAATCCTCCCTAACTCATTTTATGAAGCCAGCATCACCCTGATACCAAAGTCTAGTAGAGATACAACAACAACAACAACAACAACAACAAGAACAAAAACACCAGAATTTTAGGCCAATATCCCTGAAGAACATTGATGCGAACATCCTCAATAAAATACTGACAACCCAAATCCAGCAGCACATCAAAAAACTTATTCACCATGATCAAGTGGGCTTCATCCCTGGGATGCAAGGCTGGGTCAACATGCACAAATCAATAAACGTAATCCATCACATAAACAGAACCAATGACAAAAACCACATGATTATCTCAATAGATGCAGAACAGGCCTTAGACAAAATTCAAAAGCCTTTCATGCTAAAAACTCTCAATAAACTAGGTGTTGATGGAATGTATCTCAACATAATAGAGCTATTTATGATAAACCCACTGCTAATATCATACTGAATGGGCAGAAACTGGAAGCATTCCCTTTGAACACCAACAAAGGACAAGGATGCCCTCTCTCACCACTCCTATTCAACATAGTATTGGATAGTATTGGATATCTGGCCAGGGCAACCAGACAAGAGAAAGAAATAAAGGTTATTCAAATAGGAAGAGAGGAAGTCAAATTGTCTTTGTTTGCAGATGACATGATTGTATATTTGGAAAACCCCATTGTCTCAGCCCAAAATCTCCTTAGGCTGAAAAGCAACTTCAGCAAAGTCTCAGGATACAAAATTAATGTGCAAAAATCACAAGCAATTCTATACACCAAGAACAGACAAACAGAGCCAAATCATGAGTGAACTCCCATTCACAATTGCTACAAAGATAATAAAACACCTAGGAATTCAACTTATAAGGGATGTGAAGGACTTCTTCAAGAAGAACTACAAACCACTGCTCAATAAAATAAAAGAGGACACAAACAAATGAAAGAACATTCTATGCTCATGGATAGGAAGAATCAATATCTTGAAAATGGCCTTCCTGCCCAAGGTAATTTATGTATATATAAATATAAATATATATGTAAAAATATTATATTTATATATAGATTATATTTATATCAATGCTATTCCCATCAAACTGCCGCTGACTTTCTTCACAGAATTGGAAAATACTACTTTAAAGTTCATATGGAATGAAAAAGAGGTCACATAACCAAGACAATCCTAAGTAAAAGAACAAAGCTAGAGGCATCACACTACCTGACTTCAAGCTATACTACAAGGCTACAGTAACCAAAACAGCATGGTACTGGTACCAAAACAGATATATAGACCAGTGGAATAGAACAGAGGCCTCAGAAATAACACCACACAGCTACAACCAGATGATCTTTGACAAACCTGACAAAAACAAGAAATGGCAAAGGATTCCCTATTTAATAAATGGTTTTGGGAAAACTGGCTAGCCATATGTAGAAAGCTGAAACTAGATCCTTTCCTTACACCTTATACAAAAGTTAACTCAAGATGGATTAAAGACTTAAATGTAAGCCCTAACACCATAAAAATCCTAGAAGAAAACCTAGGCAATACCATTCAGGACACAGGCATGGGAAAGACTTCATGACTAAAACACCAAAAGCAATGGTAACAAAAGCCAAAATAGGCAAATGGGATCTAATTAAACTAAAGAGCTTCTGCACCACAAAAGAAACTATCATCAGAGTGAACAGGCAACCTACAGAATGGGAGAAACTTTTTGCAATCTATCCATCTGACAAAGGGCTGAAATCCAGAATCTACAAAGAACTTAAACAAATTTACAAGGGAAAAACAAAACAACCCCATCAAAAAGTGGGCAAAGGATATGGACAGACCCTTTTCAAAAGAAGACATTTATGCAGCCAGCAGACATATGAAAAAATGCTCATCATCACTGCTCATTAGGGAAATGCAAATCAAAACTAAAATGAGATGCCATCTCCCAGTTAGAATGGCAATGATTAAAAAGTCAGGAAACAACAGATGTTGGGGAGGATGTGGAGAAATAAGAATGCTTTTACACTATTAGTGGGTGTATAAATTAGGTCAACCATTATGGAAGAAAGTGTGGTGATTCCTCAAGGATCTACAACTAGAAATACCATTTGACCTAGCAATCCCATTACCAATATACTCAGATTATAAAATCATGCTACTATAAAGACACTTGCACATATGTTTATTGTGGCACTATTCACAATAGCAAAGATTTGAAACCAACCCAAATGTCTATCAATACTAGACTGGATAAAGAAAATATGGCACATATACATTATGGAATACTATGCAACCATAAAAAAGGATGGGTTGATGTTCTTTGCAGGGACATGGATGAAATTGGAAACCATCATTCTCAGCAAAATATCACAAGGACAGAAAACCAAACACCACATGTTCTCACTCATAAGTGGGAGTTGAACAATGACAACACATGGACACAGGGAGGGGAACATCCCACTCTGGAGCCTGTTGAGAGCTGGAGGGCTAGGGGAGGGATAGCATTAGGAGAAATACCTAATGTATATGATGAGTTGATGGGTGCAGCAAACCAACATGGGAAATTTATACCTATGTAACAAACCTGCACATTGTGCACATGTACCCTAGAACTTAAAGTATAATAAAAATAAAATAAAATAAAATAAAATAAAATAAAATAAAATAAAAGCTTGCCTTTTTTGCAACAACAACAACAACAAAGAAAATCAAAGTACAGGTCTCATTAAAGACTTTTAAAATTGAATTTCAGTTTTGGGCCTAAGAACATACGTTTTAAGCCTCTATCAAACATATGCTTATGTTCATTATGTTTTATTATTCTCAAAGCATATTTCAGGTCCTGTGTATGTGTCTGTGAATAAGATAGAAGAAACTGCCTGCTCACATGGCAATACTATAGGCACAAGATGTAATAAACACACAGACAGATACCAAAGATAATTTCAGACTGTTAAAAACATTTGTGATGGTGTGTAGGGAGGCTACTTTGGGCAGGGTGGTTAGAAAATGAATTTCTCTTACAAGGAGCTATTTAGCTAAACCATCAAAGATTGAAAGTAAACAACCACACATTAATGGAAGGAAAAAGTGCTGGGTAAAGGGCACAGTAAGCACCAAGGTATCCAGATAGGAGAATCCTTTCATAGACAAGAGACTAAGAGAATCTAGCATATCTAGAACAGATGAACGAGGGAGAGGGTGAGAGAGGTGGGTTGATCTGGTACCTTATAGGTATGTAACGAAGCCCCCCAAAAGTTACTGGTGTAAAACAACAAGTATTTTGTTATGCTCACAGGTCACTGGGTCAAGGTTTTGGCCAGAGGATAGCAAGGATGACTTGTCTCTCCTCCACTATGTCTGGGACCTCTTGGAACCATTTGGAGTCTTCTTCACTCTCTTGCCTGGCACCTGGACTGGGAAGACTTGGAACCCACTGGGACTGTTGACAGAAGCACAAACATGTGACCTCTTCATGTGACCTGGGCTTTCCACAGCCTGGAGGCTGATTTCTGAGGAGTGACCCAAAAATAATATCCACAAAGTGAGTATTTCACAAGATCTAAACATAAGCAAAATGATCTTTGATAACCTAGCCTATGAGGTCCCATAGTATCACTTCACCCATATTTTATTGGTTAAAGAAATCATTCAGATTCATAGGGTAAAGATATAGAATGCTGTCTCTCAGTGGGACAAAAATCTAGATATTTGGGATCACTTTTTAAAAACCTACACATTGACAGAAGCAAAGTAATAAAGGGTCTTTTAATCCGTCATACAGAGCTTGATTTTAATCTAATTGCAATAAGAAGCCATTGCAAGCTTTCAAGTAGGACATTATGATGTACGAACAACTGACGTAAGGGACTTTAACCTTGTTCCATTGCATAGTAAACACTTAAAAAAAATACCAAGAAGGAATTTCATAAAATCTTGCTAATGACCATCAATTAAAGAGAGGAGGCTCAAGTTACTTTCTACTTTTTTTTTCAAACAACATGCCATAACGGACATTTTTTAAAAAAAGATATTGTGTTAGGCCAGGCATGGTAGCTCGTGACTGTAATTCCAGCACTTTGAGAAGCCAAGGTGGGAGGATATTTTGAGTTTGGGAGTTCAAGACCACCTGGGCAACATAGTGAGAACTCATCTTTACTTAAAACGGAAAAAAAAAAAATTACCCAGATGTGGTGGCACATGCTTGTAGTCTCAACTACTCGGGAGGCTGAAGCAAGAGGATCACTAGAGCCTGCAGGATCAAGGCTGCAATGAGCTATGATTATGATACTCCACTCCAGCCTGGGTGACAGAGTGAGACCGTATATCAACAAATTAAAAATAAATAAATAAAATAAAATAGATGATCTTAGAATTTTAAAATATGGAAAAGCCCTCCTTAATATTATCTAGTAAATCTCCACCATTTTCATGATGAGAAAAATGTGATCCAGAGAGGTGAATGACTTGACAAAGATTTCAGAGCTACTCAGAGGAATATTGAGTGGTCTAGATAATAAGTGAGAAATTTGAGTGGAGAGAGAAAAAAAAAATACTTAGGTATTATGCTATGATCATACACTAGTGCAATCATCCCTTCCATTTTCCAAGTTATAAAACATTTTCATGTACATTATTTGATTTGGTCTTCATTACTCTATAAAGTAGCAAGGGTGAGCATTAATGTCCCCATTTTATAGATTAGGCAACAAAGCTTATATGAGTCACATAGCTAATTATGTGTACAACCCTGAATTAGAAAAGGATATCACCCACTTTCCATTTCAGGATTCTTAGTCAAATGAAGAAAAAGAGGATATATTTATCAAAATAAAAAAAGTATATATCAAAGCTATAACTATTCAATACTAAATACACCATGATGTAAAACAAAGCAATTTTCCAAGACATCACATGTTTCTAAACATCCATACAATGGATATTTTATATGTAAAGTATGGAGAAAATTAGCTAATGTTCCCTTTTCAAACAGGCTTTCTGGTATTTTTTAAGATCTTTATGCCAGGATGCAATAAAATTTTAGAAAACACTGATATCCACACAGAGAAAGTTCACACTTCTTTGCAGAGGATTACTGCTTGACCTTTTGTTTGGCTTCAGACATTCTGTATTTGTTTTGGTGGAGATACAGAAGCTGCTCCGTTCTAGATACTCAGTAGATGTCAGAAGAGAGTGAAGCAAAAATTTTTGCTAAGAAAAAAAAATGACACATCCGCTACAAATGGTTTATTGAAAGTATATTTTTGTTACTAATTCCAAATCTGTCAACATCTGGCCAACTTCCACGACTTGCAAATTTTTCATTCTCTACTCTTTCAAGCTACCTAATCTATTATCTTTATTTTCTTGGGCTCCTTAGTTGAAAATTGAAACAGGGAAAATGGTCAATTATTTTGGGATAAATAAAAAGTTAATATGTATCTCATGTTACATATTTCTCATAACTAAAACCATAAGCAACATATAGTTTTAAAAATGAAATAATATCTTAATTTTACATGTATTTAAGGACTTAAAGATAGTCTACTGAGGGGTAAAACATAAAAGAAATAGCTTTGGTCCTCAAGAGGCTTGCTTTCTGGTGAGGGAGACAAAATAGATGTTTAAGAAGTGATTATAAAATCAAAATAAGTTTAACAGTGAGAGCAAAAATATGTGCTGCAGGGAACAGGCACTGTTCTGAGTTTAGGAAACTACAGTAAGCAACTCCCTTAAAGACAATTTGAATATAAGCAGTTTTGTCTGGAGCCACAAAGTCATTCTTATTCAGAGTAATGAGAAAAATCAGAACATAAATACAGAGTTATGCTAAATCTTAAAGGATGAGCAAATCTCATTGGCAGAAGAGGATTTAAAGGTCAATTTATAGAACTTTCTGGCTGAAGTTTTAATAGTAGGTAGTGGTGGAGAACAAGGTAAAACTGGAAAAGAACGGGGGAAGAACTTTAATAGTCAATATTAATAATTTAAAATTGGTTGTAAGTCAGTAAAACGTTGAAAACTTTCATCAAGAAAGCAGCTCTGTGACAGCAAGGTTTCCCACACCCTCTTCAATGAAATGCAGTAGTGAATATTTTTGTACCTCCACCCATCAATAGAAGGAGTCTATCTCTCTACTCTTTGAATCTGGGCGTGGCCATATTGCTTGCTTTGGCCAACGGGGCATTGGAAAATGTGATATGAGCAGAGGCTTAAATAGTTCTTGCAAATTTGGTCTTGCCCTCTCTTGCTGTTGAAAAGCCTTAGGCCAACATAAGAACAAGCCCAAGCTTGCCTATTGGAAGAAAGAGACTAGTCATTCTGGACACTCCAACAACCCTAACAGATTGTCCAGTCATGTGAATAAGGCCATCTGAGAATTTTTAGCCCCAGACAAAATGACAGTTGACAGTAGATATGAGCCAAGTTGCTCAAGACCAATAGAACTACCTATTGACCCATAGAATTGTGAGCAAATAAATAGTTGTTTTAAGTCTCTGTATCTAAGTGTAGTTACATGGTAAAAGTTAACTGACATAAAAAAATGATAGAAATGGCAAAAATATTAAAATTTCATATATACTCTGGCAAAGTCAAGTTTAAACAAGCATCAGCAGAATTATTAACCAAAGCTTCTTCATTGCTAAGACTAGATAAAGTCTCAGTGCTCTGTGCTTTCATTGCACAAATCATACTATAATGCTATTTCCTTTGGATAATGTCACCCACTTAGTCATTAACTCTGAGGGTCAGAGATCATGTATACTTTGATTGCTATTGTATCCCCATTATTTTTTGTAGTGCCTAGCATACAGCATGAATTCAATAAATGTTTTTTGGATAAAATGGCTATTAAGATAAGCCACCATATATGATAGCAAAAAACATACATATATGTTTTTCAAGACATACATGAATTCCTTAAAGTTAGCCCAGAATCTTTTCTATATGGAAGACTTTTCCAGGGCCATTAAGTAGGACAGGCATCCTGCCATATAATAATCTATTTGATGCTTGTTATTGTCCTTCAAACTATATATAATCTTGACTCCTCAACCAAGATGAATCCAGTGCTCCATCCTGGTTAAGCTATCTCAGGTGTTCCCAGGTAACTTTGCTTCAGGTTTAACCCACCATGGCACTACTAGTGTGCCATGACCTCATAAATGAAAGCTGGATATTACTTTTTATGCCATTTAATCACATTAAAATGAATATCGGTATTTTTATTTAACTATTTCTTAAATTTATGGCTTTATCAAAGAGGAGAGTTTCTATTATTTTTGACAGATCATGTGAATGACAATATGTTGGGCTTAATTTTCTTGTCAATTATAATTAATATCTTCTCAAAACAAACTGGAAAGTATCTCATTTCACTCAATAATAACATAATACCAAAAATAAATCTATCAGATTTAATTTGACCAAAAATTAATTTCTACCACTTTGCTTTTTTCAATGATAGATTAATTTCTGGCTCTCGATTATGTATCCTCCCTAAGGAAATATCTGTAACTAAACTTACGGCCATATTTCTACTTGAAGAACATGCATAAAGTGTATGTTAAAACTATAGACCAGGGCCTGAAGGTGTTGGAGTCATTTCCTTACCTCACATCACCCCACTTCCCAACCTATTTCTAAAGAAGGACTTGCATATTATGTGACTGGAATCTAGGTTACACCTGTTTTGTTTGTTTGTTTGTGAAAGAAGAATCTTTAGCTAGTCAAAGGTAAGAAACATGGAAGTGGAAAATACATTTTCTCATTTTTGTGGCATGTAATGTCTTTCTCATAACAACTAACTGATTTTGATTGTATCCCCGATATAATTGTCTTGCTTTGGCTTCTACTAGATGAAGCTGAACTTCAGCAATGTTTCGGAAAAAACTCTACGTCATCTTTCTTTTCAGGGGCAAACCTTAACCTGAAGACAACATGGATGCTTCCTTTTCATTTGTATGCAGAGCTTCTGTTAGGTGGCAGCAGTAAAGGATCCTATCCAAATAACTTATGGGCTGTTTTTAAGAAAAAATAGCTACAGAACATTTGATTTACAGTTACTTCAACAAACTGTTGTTCTCATTATTGTTGTAAGTTGAGGCACTTAGATTGTTTTGCTTTGCAAATGCTCAGTGCGATTGCAACTGTTAAGGGACTGTAGTAATATATCACTGACAAAATCAGAACAGTATTAACATTTTTAGTTCACAATTATTCCAAACTGGATATAGAAGATGTTGTGTCTTAATGCTGCGGAGGTACTCAGACTGCACTGATAACATTCTTATGAATTAATTTAAACAAATGTTAAAGAACTTTTATTCTACCGAATTGAATGCAAAGGCCTCATTGTCTACAATATTTCATGTACTAACCCTAGGAATAAAAAGTGCTGCCTAAAACTTTAAATATTCTGAATGTTTTCTACAAAAAATTGTTCCATGATTTAGAAATATATCAATATTCAGGAGAGAAATGGCTTTATTAATTATATGACATGCATTTCATTAACAAAAAGGGTGAAAGTTAAGCAGCTAGCATACCCAGAGATGAATTAATTCACATACCAAATGATCTGTGAGTAAAGCTTAGAAAAATCCGATTGACTACTTTTAATTATCTCATCTTGCCTACTCAATTTATAAACAAAATCACAAATCCACTGAATAAATTTATTGATTCTTCCATTGTGTGTTCAGACAAAAGAGCATCCATTCCAGCAAGTCTGTGTGAAAATGTTTCTAAAAGTTGCACTGGTAAAGATTCCAACTTCAGCATCTAAATCTCATTAATTTAATTTGACAATAATTTATTGATTTTTTACTGTGTTATTGCATGGTACTGTATTTTATAGTGAACACTAAAGAGTGAGCTGTTGTTATTTGGGGGGCAAACTGTAGAATTCTTTTATGGAATAGGCTTCTTTAGAAGCACATCTTAGCATGGTTGTTTGGTTGTATGCACCCTGGGGTATCCATAATGAGCTTGGCACTTGATGTGCTCGTATGGTGATCTATATAAAAAATACCTGCATTGGGAGAATGAGAATGGCCAGAGAAAAAGGTGTAAGGAGGACCTGGTGGGTCAGGGTTTCAGTAGGAGGCCAGCAGAATTTAGAAGAAAATCTGCCAATGGTGTTTGACTCGGGAGATTTTTACAAGAATCTCTTGTATTGTGCTCCAATGAATTCTCCCCTTCTCTACTCCAGTGCTGTTGTCCTCAAGCTGTATTTAAAAGTTATATACGCCTAAATGGCTTGTACATGTCATTAAAAGCAGGGGGAAAGGAATAAAGGAAGACAGTCTAGGGCACACTGTTTAGTTATCTTAGGGGAGACAGGAAGAAAGACCAGCTACAAGTGATTCTTTTAAAAAATTGTTAGAAAAAAATCCTAAACTTTTAGAAATGTAAATATAATACCAGGAACTTTAGTTTTTGGAAAGATTTGAAGGTAAGTTACCATGCTCTTTCAACACTCTGGAATATTTAGTGCATATTTCCTATAAACACAAATTCTCTCACATTTCTTAATTAATACACATTTGTCTTAATATCAAAATAAAGAGACTAACTCCAATGTACTGTCACCATGTAGTTCTCAGACCTCATCTAAGTTTTGCCAGATTTCCTAATAAGAGCCCTTAATAGCAAACAAGATCCGCTTTGGCAATACATTTTGTACTTAGTTGGCAGGTCCCTTTAGTCTTCTTCAACTTCAATGGGAACAGTTCCTGAATCTTTCCTTGCCTTTATATCATTAAAATTTTTGAAGAGTAGAGCTGTTATTTTGTAGATGGTCCTTCACTTTGGTTTGTCTGTCTGCTTTTTAAAAATAGTTATATTCATATTCTACCATGGCAGATATCACCGAAGTGATGCTGTTTATTTGTTTTGTTTTGTTTTAGATTCTATCATGTGTTACACAATTTAATTTTGTCCCTGTTCAATTACTGGTGATATTAACTTTGATTATTTGGCTAATCTTTTCTAGAGTCTGCTAAGCTTTTATAATATAAAGACGCTCATTTTTTCCTTAAAATTAATTACTTTCCAGGAGGTACTTTGAGGATGTATAAACATGTTGTTTCTTACCAAAATTGTGATAAATTAACATATTTATTTATATCAGCATGAAGTCATGGGATTCCTATTTTAATCAATGGGTTACAATCATTATTTATGTTATTTGTTTATTTATATCTTATTTTTGATCACACCATAGCCATTATACTAATTATTTATTTTGATGTCAAGATGCCTTCATTTGCTTAATAGGAGTATTTTCATTCTGGTCCCTGGTTCTTTGGACATGTCTAAAACAATATTTGAGAACTTCGTGTTTTGGCAAACTAAGATGTTTCAGGATCATTTAATATTGTCTTTATCCCCGACCTGAGATCAGCCATTACCCAGAAGGAGCCCTGGTTCCTTTAGGTAGATAATGATATTTAGAAAACAGTATCTGGTGCTGGATGTGCTTATCTACCCGGGGATATCACTGTACCTAGGCCCTGTCAGTGTACAGATACATATATTTATCCATTTATCTATCATCTATCTATCTACCTTCTTTCATCTACTTATCTATCTACTATCTATTTAATTTTTCTTTCATCTATGTATCTATTTATTCATTATCTATCTATGAAAACCATGAATTCATACTCTTATCTTTGATTTAAACGAAACTCCACATTTCCAGTGGTGTATTCTAGTTTTTTATCTTTTGATGTTCACAACTTCCTTTAACAGTGAGACAGTTAGCTCCCATTATCCCTAATTTATTTACTTATTTGTTCAATTTACCTGAATACAATCAATCTCTTATTCTTTCTATCCCATGTCTCTGTAACCACTCCCAGTATGGACCCCCTCTCACCCCCTCTAGCTCTAATACCTTATTCTAAGCTACTGTGACTCCATCTTCCCCCTTTGCTGTAGTTGGTCATACCTAATAGCTTTAAGACTTAATTGGAAAAAAAAAAAAAGAGGGGGAGGAGATAAGGAAGAGAAGGAACAGAAAGTGGAAGAGAGAAAAAATTTTAAACAATGAGGTGGAAAGTTAACTGGAATAGTAAATCATCATGAGAGGAGATCAGTTAAACAGAAGCTTTTTGGAAATTCCTCTCAAGATATGAGGTAGGTGGAAATAAAAAGCATAGTATTTAGCCATCAAAGTAGAGGCAATCCCAGTTAATGTATAAATGAAAATTAGAACTAAAAAGAATTCTATAAATAAGGACTCTCTAGAGCAATAGAACAATTAGATATTATTCCTAGGAGATTTCTAGACACAAGTATGAATGAGACAAAGGTTATCTTGGGCAAGTATAAATTATTTATACATGTGTTCATTTAATCATTTATATTCATATGAATATTTGAGTTCTTATGATTTGCCAGACATATCACAAGACATGAGGAATACAAAGATAATTATTGGTTTTCTGACCTTTTTTCCTCTGGAATTATTTTCCCTTCAGTCTATTCCCATCCCAATAATTGATTGTTGGTATATCTTTCTCGTCAAAAAGAAAACAAGATTTGATGAATTGCTCATATCACAGTGAACATAATTTTAGTGATTTATCTATCCCAGTTACATCTGAATTCTGTACTATAATGGCAGAAACAGGATGCAGAGAAATTGTGAAATTTCAGCTACTGTTACATTATACGTCTGCGGTTGTTATTGAAAGTATTTGATAACCAGTACAGCAGAGGACCAATAAAAAGAGATGGTAGGCCGGGCGCGGTGGCTCAAGCCTGTAATCCCAGTACTTTGGGAGGCCGAGGTGGGTGGATCACGAAGTCAGGAGACTGAGACCATCCTGGTTAACACGGTGAAACCCCGTCTCTACTAAAACCACAAAAAATTAGCCGGGTGCGGTGGCGCATGCCTGTAGTCCCAGCTACTCTGGAGGCAGGAGAATGGTGTGAACTCAGGAGGTGGAGCTTGCAGTGAGTGGAGATAGCGCCACTGCACTCCAGCCTGGGTGACAGAGCGAGACTCCCTCTCAAAAGAAAAAAAGAAAAGAGAGAGCGAGAGAGAGAGAGAGAGGGTAGTTATTAGCAACTGGTACATTCCATATAGATCTACTAACTAAATATTAAATCTGTCTTTGGGGTAGTTGAGAAAGAAGAGTAAAATTTCAGAATACAGAATAAACTGGGGACTGAAGTGTACTTGAGTACAGAGCACAGTGTTTGGGCCTGAAAAAAAGTCAAAGAATTGAAAATATGAGTCCTAGGGCGTGACAGGCAGATGAATGAATGAAATATTTGGGGAACTCTGTGATTATGTGGTTAAGTCTGGGGCATTAGGCAGACTTTCCCTGAAGAGGAGATAAATAGATGGATCAGAAGGACTTTGGTGAAAATTTCTCAAGTGGGGTGAGGGAGAGTATGAAGGAAGAACATCTGGCTTGATGCAACAGCATTGAGAGCTAAGGAGTCCTACTCTTCTACGAATAAAATATAAAATAATGTTATTCGGTGGTTTGGGGAATGTATATTTCAGAATCACCAAATTATACACCTTAAATATGTGTAGTTTATTGTATATCAATTATACCCTAATGAAACTGTAAGAAAAACTATCATTGAAATTGGAACATAGAATATCACAAGAATGGCTTAAGATGAAGATCGAGTCTTTGAATACTCTTTCAGGTAATGTTAAATCTTTGAGTTTAGAAATGAGGATACTGGAAACCCACCAGAGGTCTTCAAGCAGAGGGTAGACCTAATTATATTTGCAAACATATAAAATGTATAATAATAATGATAGTTATCTTTTCTCTCGTGCTAATTACCTGTCAGAGACAGTTGTAAGCACTCAACTAATTTATTTGATAACCCACAACCCAAAGAAGTTATGTTATCCTCATTGTATAGTTTGAGAAATAATAAAGAGAAGTTATGAAGCGTACTAAAGTTCACCTGATTCTAGCGCCCACATACTCAATCATTATGCCTAACTGCCTTTCAACTCTATTAATTGCTGTGGGCAGGATAAAATATCCATGTGTAAAGCATACAATGTTTGATGCTTTAACATGGTCTCATTTAATGCTTCTGATGACATAATAAGGTATGATTCTTTAATACTCTTTTTATAATGGAACAAATGAAGCATTAGAAGTGGTTAGTCATATTGCTGGAGTTTACATGACTTGAACAATGGTCTTATGATTTCAGTCAAGCTTAGGGCTCTCTTAGCAAACTATGATTGCCAACGTCAGAGAAAAATTGCACCAGATAGAGTTAAACAGGCAAGAAAGGTTTTATTCAAGACTATTCTTATAGAGGTCAACACTACTGTAATAGGGGAGAGAGATTGAACTCACCTACAAGGAGACAAAAGGCAGGAGAGTTTTTAAGTGCTTGGATGACTTAGTGGAAGAGTAATGGAGGATATTAGAGGGAGATTGGTCAATGTTATTGGGCCACCTGGGTTTGTTAATTGGCCCTTATAGAAGTTAAGCTTCTACATTCCCACAGATACTGGGAGATAGGGGCACTAGCTTTCTTGATGATTACATTTCAAAGAGATGGCTTCCAGGTCCTTAGGAAAGACCATTCCTTGGTTGTAAAACTAGCGAGTGACTGAGAAAATATCTACATCTCAAAGTGACAGAAATGCTCAAAAAACAAAAACCAAAAACAAACAAACAAAAAAACAGGAAGTCAGGAGCCTATGGTCAGGAAGAAACTGTTTAGTTTAGTGAATCCGTCAGGGAATAACATGGACCTCTTGCTCATTATGATCTGCACTATTTAAGAATATTCACTTTTAGTGATGTTAAATAACAATAGGGAGGTTATGAAACATCACAAACATAAATGGTCTTGGAGTCTTTTCCTTTTCTTTCTAGGCCCTGCTTAATTCATTCCCTCCAGGCAGCCTTCCTAGTTTCACATTGTAAAGTCCTCTAGGAATAGGCTCACTACTTTCAAAAACACTTATCGCATTTGCAATTTGTTGTTTAATGACTATCATCTTGTTAGGTTACCAGCTCTCAAAGTATGGACCTGGGAAGATCTTGCACACTGCTGTATCCTTATTACTTAGAACAATGCTTGGCACCTGTTAACTGAGCCAATAAATGCTTAAGTGAACAGAGGAGCAATCCAGTCAGAGAGGGATAAATATGAGAAGAAGCAGGGAGGAAATTCTTAAGGATCAAGTTGTCTTTTAAATCCATTAAGGATTTCTTTTAGCCCAAATTTAATTCTTTCCATAAACCCGTGCTCTTGGTGTGTGCCCTATTGTCACTAGCTGATTGAGAGTGCCACAGAGGTAGGAACAACACCTTTTCTATTAGATTATAGGTTTATGAGGGAAAGGGGCCTTTTCTCCCTTTATCAGACTCTGGGTAGGTAGCCTATAAACATGGAAAAGGCTTGTTAACTAATACCCCTGAATGGATTTTTTTTAAGAATGATGAGTGAATGATATATCTATTGGCATAATGTATAAGATTGCCCATGCCCCCATTTTGGAAAAGTTCTTTATGAAAATTGTTTTCAGTGAGAAGATAATAAACATTAGGATGTTTGGGTTGAGATCATTCTATTTTATTTATTTATTTAAGAGGAAGTCTCACTCTGTCACCCAGACTAGGGGTGCAGTTGTACAATCTCTGCTCACTGCAACCTCTGCCTCTCCCAGCCTCAGCCTCCCAAGTAGTGGAGATTACAGGCATGCACCACCATGCCCGGTTCATTTTTGTATTTTTAGTAGCGATAGAGTTTCGCCATGTTGGCCAGGCTGGTCTCAAACTCCTGACCTCATGATCCACCCACGTTGGCCTCCCGAAGTGCTGGGATTACAGGTGAGAGCCACCGCGCCCTGCTGAGATTATTCTATACATAACACTACTGAAGAGCCAAAATCTTACAGAGTAGAAATCAAGATATCTCTGTTGTGTGTCTTATTTGATACAGGTTAATGCAGTAACATGATTATCAGTGATAGACAAAGCCATATGAAAATTCAGGATTCTTAACCACAACAAAAAATATTGATTTATCCTACAGAATGTTCAAAGTGGTTCACTGTTGTTGAAAGGGTGCATAGAGTAATAAGATTGGGTCTCATTTAAAAGTCTGATTTTTAGAATGTTCTACTGAATCTGTAGGGCATTTAAGAACTTCTTCAGATATTTTTCCTGTGAGCCTGGCACTGGAGTGTTGCCTTGGTTCAAGCAGTTCACAGCTGGGAGTACTTCAATTTTTTTGTTCTCCTTCTGTTCCCTACCCACAACACTCAACAGTTCATAGAGTCAGCAGAACATATCAACACCTCTTCATAACCACAGAACTTTCTCAGGATGTAGACATAATAGAAAGTTTAATAAAATAAACACTGCTAATTAAGTAAAAAGTACGACAAAAACCACCACACAGAAACTGACATCTAGCATTTTAATAGTTGTCAGGTTTCAGCTAAGGTAAAAGAGTTTTGTATTCCGGTTTTAAAAATAACTAAAGTGAAGGTATCTCTTATTAGTTCTGAAAAAATATTTTTCACAAATTCACTTAATGTCTTCTTCTCTTTATTTTAACATTAAATTAACCCAGTATTGCTCTTTATCAAGAATTATGAAGTAACCACAGCTAAGAAACATAAGGGGGGCCCCTATGTACTTTATTTTCAATCCAGGATATTTAAATCAAGTTGAATACTCCTAGATTCAAATTGAGACGACTGAAAGTAATATATCTTAAATTAATATTGTATTTCCTTAAGTATTATGAGGGTTCTCAGTATACAGTAGAAGATTTTGGAGTAAATACCCAACTGACTTTAGCATTAGGACTATGGATACTTATTATCTCCTATAACAATCAGTCTGGTAGCAAATGTTTCCAGGATTCATGGATTTAGTAGTGTCAATGTTGAGGCTACTAGTCAGCTTCCTTCTAAGTTCACTGGTTTTCTGCCCATGATCTCAAGATAGTGGTTACAGCATCCACCATCACTGGCTCTGTGCAAGGGCCAAAGGCAAGAATATTTCTGTCATATTTTCTGATTATATTTACTAGGAACAACAGCATGCTTATTCTATAGTAGTCTCCAGGATATTTTCTCTCCTTTCATTTATCAGGTTTGTGGTACAAACCCACGGATAATACATTTGCTATAGAGAAGGAGAAGGACCATGATTGGCTGAGATTAGCCATCATCATTCACCTGTTGGGACTGTAGAAGGACTACGTTCCTTAATCATATAGAAATAAACTGAGATTTTATTACAAAGAAAGAGGAATGAGGTATAAAAACTGTTAGGCTAGCAAAACAGGTGTTGGGAATATCAAGTGTAATGATACATGTGGAAATATATGTTAAAATGTAAATCCACTTACAAATTTATAGTCATATTATCAGTACTTGAACCAACTAACAGTCGGAATCAGTGTTTACTAGGAATGTGTATACAAATAACGAAGTTACATAGAACTAAAGTGTCCTGATCTCACGTGAAAGGAAAAAAAGTGTTTTTAATAAGAATCTTTTGTTGAAAACCATTGATTCAGATAATAGTGAAAGGAAAAGAAAGAGAGAATTGAGAGGGCATGGATTCCAGCAATATACAGTAGATTAAATTATATATTTTCTTTGTTCCCTTCTAAAGTTCCCAAGAAAACAAACATGTATAAACAGACAAGTAAAAAAGAGAAGCATTTAGCTGATTAGTAATGTCCACAGCATTTGATACAATAAAAAGCAGAATTTTTTAAAAAGTGCAGGAAGCATTGAAAGTACAGTGCCTACTGGTTAGCTTTGTAAAACCACAAAGATAAAAGTGGATTTACAGTAGAGGAGCATGACAAGTCTGAAGAATTAGAAATACCACGTAGTGCTGAAGTAAGTGGGGAGAAATGGGTCCAAAAACTGAGAAATTAGATGCAAGTTAATGTAAAAAATAATTAGGTGCCTAAATCGTTTCCCACTGAAGACAAATCCTCACCCCTCAACCTGATAAAAGAATGGATGATTATTCTCTGGTTAACCATAGAGGCTCTGGGAGTGCTAAGCAAAGATTAACAAATAAAACAATATATTACTGGAAACCATCAAATCAACTGAAAATCGAAATAATGAACAATGATATCCACAGTTCTCCTTATCCTGTCAGCCACCAAAATGTTACTTTCCATGTTAATTCCTTCCACAACCACCTCACCTCAGACAGGAGATGGCAGATTGGTCTTTGGGGAGACAGGCCGGGGTAAGTGATAACAACCAGAGATGCTGACAATATGAGTTCAGTGCCCACTCTGGTGCGGTGGGCCTGTTGACCAAGTTCACTCCAAAACATACAAAACTCCAAAGCAGCGTTTCTGTGTCTTACTCTAAAAGTTCATTCTTAGTTACGAGCTAGACCCAATGATCATCACACATTTAAAGATAGATTTTTACATGAAAGAAATCAAAGCAAACACACAACCAAACAGAAAAAAATGAACTCAGAAGGAACAGAGTCATTGTAATATAATAATTCAACTAAAAATATAATAGTGGAAAGATTAAAGAGAAATATAACAGAAAGTTAAAAAATAAATGCTAACTGGACAAGAAACGGGGGGGAAACAAAGCCTCCTCCAATACGTCCAATATCCAAATAAGTAAAATTTCCCAAAATAAAAGAATCTCCAAAATTGAAGAATGAGAGGAGAAGAATGTTCAAAATATAATACAGGAAAATTTCACTGGCCTGAAAACCAACAGTTCCCAGATTGTATGATTGAACGTTTCTACCAAATACCTAGCGTATTGAGTGCAAAGTGGTCCACACAAATTTACATCAAAATAAATGCAAAACATCAGGGATAAAGAGAATATCCTAAAAGTGTCCTAAAAGATCATCACCATCACTACCACCACAATAAGAACAAATAACATGTAAAGGATCTCAAGATAAATGAATAGCAGCTTTTTCAATTACGTAGTATTGGAAGTTAGAATGAAACATTGCATTTAAAAATCTAACGGGGCCAGTCATGGCGACTCACGACTGTAATCCCAGCACTTTGAGCTGCTGAAGCAGGCAGATCACTTGAGGTGAGGAGTTTGAGACCAGCCTGGCCAACATGGTGAAACCCTGTCTCGACCAAAAATAGGAAAATTAGTTGAGAGTGGTGAAGTATGCCTGTAGTCCCTGCTACTCTGGAGTCTGAGGCACAAAAATCACTTGAACCCACGAGGTGGAGGATACAGTGAGACACAGCACTTCAGCCTGGATGACAGAGTGAGACTCCATCTTGAAATATATATATATGTAATGGAAAATAATATTTAAGCTATACATTCTATAAGCAAATTATCCACCAATTATGATAGATAAAATGAAGATTCAGCCAGCTATAATAAAATAGCCAGCTTAACTATAGCTAACTTAAATAAAGGTACCTCTAATAGATGCTTTACCTGAAGTTTTTGGTGGATTTTCTTCATTAAAATGAGGTAATAAATCAATAGAGAAGGGGCAGGCTCCAGAAAACAGGGGTTCCAAAAAGTAAGATTTGGAACAGTGTTCCAAAATTCATTCCACAATGATTGTGAACTAATATCCAGAATTGCAGACATGTATTAGGCTAAAGAAAACAGATCAGATTGAAATGGTAAGATATAGAGATTCAATAGAGTTATCTCATGTAAAAAAAAATGAGTTCTGTAAGACACCCAATTCATTTGATTAAATTAATATTTAGAGTTATTTTAAAGTTATTTAAAGTTATTTTAAAGAGAGCTTAGGGAAAGAAGTAATGATAAGTACCAAGTAAAGTAAAAAAAAAAAAAATCTTTTTTAAAGGGTAGTGTATTTAAAAATCCATATGATACTTTTGTAAGGAACATGGAAGAAATAATTAAATATAAAAGGAAAAAAACCCAATGATTTCATGTTAGGTTTATTTTACCTTTAGTTGATTAACTGTAAGTGCAGTTAGCTGTCAATCTCTCCTACTCTACTTATACTTTATGACTCTCCTCAATTTTCTAAAGCATATTTTAGTAACTTGGCCTCTGTATGAACTTAGATGTTTACATTTCAGGAAGGGAATAAGAGGTTGTAAAGTAAAACAATTTGACAACAATCCTTTTTCAAAATTATATGTGTGTGTGTGTATATATATATATATATAAAAAAACTAAAGTGAAGAAAAGTGTCACTTATTCCTGAGAAAAGAGAGTCAAATTTAACTTTATTTGATAATTATGACTTGTTTAATGCCTTTTCTATTACTTTAAATGGGTGTTTTCTTAGCTCACAGGCCATAAATTTAGTTTTCCTATTAATGCTAAATAGAATATATATAGTCTACTACTAAAGCTGATGTGCTTTAAAAAAAATCACATCTCTGATTTTGTACATTTCTTTTTGTAAGAATGTCTTATATATTGTTCAATACATAGTATTCATTATATAACAATGTCTAAAATTAAAAATGATGAAGTGAGGTATTAGCATGTTATTTGGAAATACACAGGTAGATACATACATAAAATAATATAATCCTAGAATACAGAGATAGTATCTTTAAGTATTTTACCATTTTGTATTTGTATATATTTTTTACAAAAATGAGAGCATAATACAGTTAATTTTATTGTTTAGGTTGTTATATTTTGAATATTTTCCTTGACATTATTGATAAAACATGTGAAAATGCACAGAAATTAGCTCCTTGCAACTTATAAAGCATAGCTTGCTTCTCCCATATATTCAATCAACAAATATTTTTTTGAGCACTGATACGGTTTGGCTGTCTCCCCACCCAAATCTCATCTTGAATTGTAGCTCCCATAATTCTCATGTTTCATGAGAGGAACCCAGTGGGAGGTAATGGAATCAGGGGGCGGGACTTCCTCATGCTATTCTCATGATAGCAAATAAGTCTCATGAGATATTATGATTTCATAAAGGGGAGTTTCCTTGCACACATTCTCTCTTGCCTGCCATCATGTAAGATGTGGTTTTTGCTCCTCTTTTGTCTTCTGCCATGGTTGTGAGGCCTCCCCAGTCATGTGGAACTGTGAGTCAATTAAACCTTATTCCTTTATAAATTACCCTGTCTTGGGTGTGTCTTTATTAGCAGTGTGAGAACAGACTAATACAGTAAATTGTTACCAGTAGAGTGGAGTGCTACTGTAAAGATACCCAAAAATATGGAACCACTTTGGAACTGGGTAATACGCAGAGGTTGGAACAGTTTGGAGGGTCAGAAGAAGACCGAAAGATGTCGGAAAGTTTGGAAATTCCTAGAGACTTGTTGAATGGCTTTGACCAAAATGCTGATAATAATACAAACAATAAAGTCGAGGCTGAGGTGGTCTCAGATGGAGATGGGGAACTTGTTGGAAACTGAAGCCCAGGTGACCCTTGCTATATTTTGGGAAAGAGACTGGTGGCATTTTGCCCTGGCCCTTGAGATCTCTGGAACTTTAAACTTGAGAGAGATGATATAAGGCACTTGGCAAAAAAATTTCTAAGCAACAAAGCATTCAAGAGGTGACTTGGGTACTGTTAAAAGCATTGTTTTATGTATTTACAAAGATATAGCTTGGAATTGAAACTTATGTTTAAAAGGGAAGCAGAGGTTAAAGTTTGGAAAATTTGTAGCCTGATGATACGATAGAAGAGAAAAACCCATTTTCTGAGGAGAAATTCAAGCCTGCTGTAGGAATTTGCACAAGTAATTAGGAGCCAAATGTTAATCACCAAGACAATGAGAGAAATGTCTTCAGGGCATATTGGAGGTCTTCACGGCAGCCCCTCCCATCATAGTCCCAGAAGCCTAGGAGGAAAAATTGATTTCATGGGCCAGACCCAGGACCTTGCTGCTTTGTGCAGTCTTGGCACTTGGTGCCCTGCCTCCCAGCTGTGGCTCAAAGGGGACGACTTAGAGCTCATGTCATTGTTTCAGAGGGTACAAGCCCCAAGCCTTGGAGGTTTACATGTGGTATTGGGTTTGCAGCTACACAGAAGTTAAAGATTGAGATTTGTGAACGTCCATCTAGATTTCAGAGGATGTATGGAAATGTCTAGATGTTCAGGCAGAAATGTGCTTTGGGGTGGAGCCCTCATGAAGAACCTCTGCTAGGGCAGTGCAGAAGAAAATTTTGGGGTGGAAGTTCCCACATAGAGTCCCAAATGGAGTGTTGCCTAGTAGAGCTTTGAGATGAAGGCCACCATCCTCCAGACCTCAGAATAGTAGATCCACTGAGAGCTTGCACTGTGCACCTAGAAAAGCCACAAGCACTCAACACCATCCTGTGAAAGCAGCCAGGAGGTGCTGTACTCTGCAAAGCCACAGGGGCAGAGCTGCCCAAGACCATGGGAACCCACCTCTTGCATCAGCTTGACTTGGATGTGAGACATGGAGTCAAAGGATGTCTTGTTGGAGCTTTAAGATTTGACTGCCTTCCTGGATTTTGGACTTGCATGGGGCCTGCAGCCACTTCTTTTTGGCCAATTTCTCCCATTTGGAATGGGTGTATTTACCTGATGCTTGTACCCCATTGTATCTAGGAAGCAACTCACTTGGTTTTTATTTTACAGACTCATAAATGGAAGGGAATCGCCTTGTCTCAAATGAAACTTTGGACTGTGGACTTTTTAGTTAATGCTGAAATGAGTTAAGACTTTGGGGGACTGGTGGGAAGGTATAATTGGTTCTAAAATATGAGAATATGAAATTTGGGAGGGACCAGGTGAGAAATGATATGGTTTGACTGTGTCCCCACTCAAATCACATTTTGAATTATAACTCCCATAATTCCCATGTGTCATGGGAGGAACCTGGTAGGAGGTAATTAAGTCATAGGGTAGGTCTTTCCCATGTTGTTCTCATAATAGTGACTAAGTCTCATGAACGCTGATGGTTTTATAAAGGACAGTTCCCCTGAACATGCTGCTGTCTCTTGCCTGCTGCCACGTAACATGTGACTTTGCTTTTCCTTTGCCTTTGGCCATGATTGTGAGGCCTCCCCAGCCATGTGGGACTGTGAGTCAATCAAACCTCTTTCCTGTATAAGTGACCCAGTCTTGGGTATGTGTTTATTAGCAGTGTGAGAACAGACTAATACAAGCACTGAGGATAGATCAATAAACAAGAAAAATGTGGTCTTTGCTCCAGAATGCTTACATTCTACTGAAGAAAGCATATTACATAAATAGTGACTCAAGTACAATGGACATTTGTGTTTATTCAGAGTAAGTATATGACACTGATAAGATTTAATCTAATCTAGTTAGAGATCAGAGAAGATTTCCTAAGGAAATGACATTTAACCAGAGGTTTGAAAGAAGATTCTGGACCAAGGAAACAGCATAATCTACTGTTTACGATCCAGATATTTTCAGCAAAGCAAGTGTTCTTAAAAAGCAGAGATTTGAAAAATGTAATAAATTATATATATTTGATTTTAAATATGTCTGAGTTGCACTTGCAATTTAATTGATATGTCATTTGCTACTACAGTCTTGCCTCAGATTCTTATGGAGTAATTAGTAATCTAAATTGTTATCAGACTAAGTAATTTCATAAATAATTATAGATTCAAGTAAACTCATAATAACTTACATATTACTTTACATTGCAAGCCACTGGGTTAAGCAAGGTGAGGGATTAAGAGTTAAATATGCCATGTTCCCTGACTTTGAAGAGCTTCAAATGTTTTCTAACCAAATACAGATAGTCCACACTTTACAGTGGTTCAGCTTATGATTTTTTTACTTTGGAGCAAAAGTGGTAAGGACTCGGTAGAAAACATATTTTAAAATCTGAATTTTAATCTTTGGCAGGCTAATGATAGGTGTATTAAATGCATTTTTGACTTATGATCTTTTTGATTAACAAAGTTTATTGAGATGTAACCCCATCGTAAGTTGGGGAGCATATGTAATCTAATAGAGTCATATCAGTGTTTAAATCAGATAAAATAATTTATGAGTTTTTATTTTACTCTTATTATTGTACTGTTTATTATAAAAAGGCAACATATTTTCCCATGTTGAGAACATTTTATCACAATCATATTTCTCCCACTTTATTTCTTACATATTCAGATGAATTTATACTGTTTCAAAGAATAATTAATAACTGAGATTTACAAATGATATTCAGATATATATTTGTCACGGTCATGTAAATTAGTCCACTACAGCAGAAAACATAATAATGAAACTAATCTTGCTTATTGAAGTTTCAGTGCTAAATATTAAATGAAGAAATATAAAGTATTAATTTAACTGATTTGCTGCTGTTTGGATCTTTTGAAATATTTTCCCATAAATAAGAAACTTTAATTAGCATTCTGACTGTATCTGTAAACTAAGATTTTAAAAATGTATAATTTCACTTAGTTCAGGTGATGGATGGCCCAATTACTTTACAAATATACATTGTATGGGCTGTTAGAAGGAAACTATTATTTGCTATATTGAAGAGAAATGTTTGTAAGTTTCCAGAATGCAGGGATCAAATCTTCTGCCTCCTTCTTATACAGCTTAGTAACGTGGACAGTGGAATCGTTTGAATGGAAAACTCCAGACAATGCAGTCCTGATAGAATATTTAATAATGGGCACATAATATAAACATTAGGTAATAAAGAATGCATCTGCTTCCTTTTCCTCCTTTTCTCTTTCTTTTCCTCCTGCTTTTCTGTTATTCTCCTCCTTCTTCTAATAATAATGATAATAATAATATAGTAGTGGTGGTACTTTTGGAAAATATTTTGAGGCAGTCCTCAGCCTAACTTTGTCCCCTTCCTCCTAAAAGTCACATCTGCTTCTGTCATTGCAGGAATTGGAGGCAAGGGTGAGAGAAGAACAGACAGAAAAGTCATTCTTGAGCATTAGATGTCATCACAGCAAGGCATTTTGTGTTGTACAATTTTAAAGAAAGTAAAACATAATAGCTTCTAGCAATACACGTATCTGAAATAGATAGAACAAAGTAAATATAGCAGGCAAAGTGCTCAATTTAGACAAACTCAAGTTGGCTGTAAAATAAATTGTGATTATTTTCCTGAGATATACTGCATTGATAGGGACACTTTTCTTCTGCTTCAGAAAGACTGACTAAAAATGACTGAAATGATGATTAGCTTACTATCTACCATATCAAGAAGTACAGAGGTAGATGGTTTCAGAGTTGATAAATTCAGAAGATGTATAATTTCTTTGGTTTGGTTTTTTTTTTTTAATTCTTTTTGTTCTACGGTGTTTAGAGTTGGCTTTTGTCCTCTGGCATGCTCATGATCATAGTTCTAAGCAGAAAATCCTTCAATAAAAAGCGAAGTTTCTTCATACATGTTGTTTCTCAGCAGGGTGGTTAATGGTTCCCAGATATTATAAACATTTGTGTGCATTTTTAGTACATAAATTAGTATTAGGTTGGTGCAAAAATAATTGTGGTTTCTGCCTCTAAAAGTAATAGTGAGACCACAATTACTTTTCCACCAATCCTAACATATTATTATAATCTTAAGGAAGGCATCTTAAATGGGTGCCTACTTTGTGCACTTAGACTCTCTTTGCCTTTTCTTTAATGTATGACATTTTCAATAAAGAGTAGCCTCAAACTCACTTTACATGGAAGGATCAGTGTGCTGTGTCTTCCCTTAACCAGTTACATCCTGCCTAGTGAAATACTACTGACTCATCACATTCTCAATAATAAATTGGAGTAGTGATCATATGTATTGCATTTCTGTTAGTTACAATAATTACAGTGGTCAAAATGCCCAGAAGAGTACAAATGCAATGATCTATAAATTAGGTTCTTCCTACATATCATCTTTCTTTGATGTGTAACATCAAACTGGGGATAAAGAAAATGTAAGACAATCAAATAAGAAAACAGCATAATTTGTTGATATTTGAAAAAAATAAGCTTAATAATTTTCTCTGTAAAACGTACTGAAAGCTAAAAAAAACCTGGTAGAAACACCTTCCTGTAATAGTTTAAATGTGACTTCAGTTATTATTTCCCATTAACACTGGTTTTGTTTTCCAACCATTAAGAGATTAAAATGTTATCTATAGTTTCAATCTTTCTATGAGCTGTAAATTACTATACAAGTATGTTATTACCATATTAAATATATTAAAATCACTCACTTTTTAAAGCTTCCTCTTCTTGTAGCATGAAATTATGAGGTCTTTTTTTCATCCATCTCAATAAGATTTAAGCCTTTTCTTATGGAATATATTATCTCTTCAGTTTTTGTAAACCTTTATTATTGAGAGTTTCTATCTGCTGTATACCTGGAGAGTAGCTGAGGTCTAATGAAAATTACCCAACCATGTTCACTTTCCTGATTAGTGCTGTTAACTCGACTAGATCCAGATACAAACTACATTCCTGATGAGAATTTAGAAACAACTACTTTTCACATCTAAGGAATAGTGTTGGGAACTTGATAAATGTTGTGAAAAAGAGAATTAAAAGATTACGAACAAAGAAAGAATATTGTATAAATATGGGGACTGGGTATGAAAGGTAGCAATGCAGTCCTTCCTTGTATCAACAGGGAATTGATTCCAGAAACCTGCAGATACCAAAATCTGAGAGTGGTCAAGATCCTCCTATAAAATTGTGTGGTGTTCACATATAACTTATGTACATCGTCCTGTATACTTTAAATCATCTTTATATTACTTATAATATTTAATAGAATGTAAATGATATGTAAAGTTGTTATACTGTATTTAAAAATGTGTATTATTTGAATTTTTAATATTTTCATTGTGGTTGGTGGAATCTGCAGATATGAAGGGCTGACTGTACACTGGAACAAAAGGGCGGGAGAGGTGGAAGATGTGGCAATACACCAACACTGATTATTCCCTTTACTACCTGAATGATATGGGGAAATTAGCAAACAACTTGAGCTTCCTTTTAAAAAAAATTGATAAAATAAATGTAATCGCCACTGCTTTGCAAAGTTGTCATTAGGATTAGATAAAATATTGCAAGGAGCACAATGGGCTTTTAATCCATGGGGACTATTATTATTCAAAATTCATCAGTCTTCTATTATTTCAGTTTAGATTACTGAATTTTATTCCATCAAATGGATATCAGAGACGGATGGAGTTGTGGATTAGATTCAAAGATTGGTAGTGCCAGAAGGGATCTGAAAGCACCCGGTCTATTAAGTCTAAGATCTTTCGGCAGATAAAAATACTGAAGTTCAGGCTCATTGTGTCTTATCCTAGATACCATGTAGAAAAATATTACTTACACAGGATATATCACACAAGACATACATTGAAGTAAAATAAAATGAAATAATTATTATGATGTTAACAATATTTAACATTTTTAAAGTGATAGTTATATTTTTATTATCACAGTGATCATCAGTGGGAGATCTAGGAATGGAAATTAGTCCTTAAATCTTCCATTTCAGATTTCTTTCCATATGAGCAAAACTTTTTAAATGGGAATAATGATGTAACATTCCAAAATCAAATCAATCAAATCAAAATGGACAGGGGTAGTATTCACCTACTCTTTTTCATACAGCTTTTTGTGAACTTAAATACATGGGAAGTAAATTTGGCTCAAGTTACTTAAATTTCATATCTACCTAAAGAGTGTATCTTTCCCTAGGAATGTGTTCTACAGAAAAAGGAAAACTAGTGTTAACTCTATGATTTTAGCAAATTTGGGAAGAAAATATGTGCCTGCAAGTTTTATAACATACATTTCTTGCATTATAAATCTATTTGGTAGGCTTGAAATCACAAATTCATATTTTTGGGTCCATAACAAGACTTTGCTATATAAAGTGAAAATGATTAGACTGAGCATCTTGTTTGCATGATCTTTTATTTGAATTCAGTCTGATCTTAATTCTGCATTACAAGTCAAGGATAACTGTTTGGAGATGAAAATAAATCGCACACATAACTGAGGTGCACATTTTTTTATAATCATGTCTTTAAACAACTGACATTATTTCATCTTAGGTGCATCTTGGGTGCAGTCAACAGTTTTGAATGTAAGTGGGGAGGGACTGGGACTTTTCTGTTTGTCAACTGGTAGAAATTTTCCATAGGATGTCATTTGCTAATATATTTAACACTACTTAAATAACGAGAAAGAAAGAAGAGAAAGCCCCTTCAATATAGCCTGGTTGCTCTTGATGTATCTCAGCTTTTTTTTTTTTTTTTTCCAAATAAACCTGTTAATAGAAAAGTATAATGAATAAAAATGAGGAGCAAGAATGTTAAATTGTATGTAAGTTCTACATGATCTACGAAAATTGGAGATGCTTAAAGAGAGTTCACTATCAGACAAATGCATATGTAACGGTGGCTTGAATTAGAAAATTGTCAAAGAAGGGGAAGTTGGGAAAGATATAGTATTCTTTTATTTTATATGAAATTCATTTTGTGTGTGAGGAAAAGAAATATTAAAAAAGAATGAATAATAATATTTTTAAAACTATGAAGCATTAACTAATGAATATTATATATTTCTATGGGTGCATATACATGGAGTAAAAGTATAAGTAGGATACATAGTAAATTCATGATAGTGATTACATCTAGAGAAAGAGAAGGGACTGGAAAAGAGAGTAAAGAAGAATTCAACTTAATTGTATTTTACAATTTATTTAATGTTAAAAAAATGAGGCAAATATATTTATATCAGCTAGTTTCTAGAAAAATTCACAAAGTTTATCTTACTATTTTCTGGTCCTTTAAACATTTTTGGAAGATTCAAAGTTACTTTTTGTTTTTAGTTTTTAGCAGGAAATTTTGGCAATGCTTTCTCTTTTGCTTTTAATTCTTGACACTATCCAACCAGATAAAGACAAAAACAAAAAAGATATTTCTTGTCTATCTATCTGTCATTTATTTTTATCTATTTTCTTATTTACTTTAGTACAGTTTTTACATGCATTCTTTTATTCTTTTAAATCTTTAGTTGACTTTCCTCTTCTGTGGCACAGAGAAGCTCTTCACTCACTAGAGAAGAAAAAGTAATTCAGATTTCTAGAGGGAGAAGACAGGCCCAAAGGGATGTGGAAGTGGGGATCACCTTCACTTCAGCCTCATACCAACGGATGAGCTAAGAAGCGAGGCCTAATGTTTTACCTTCTATTGTCACTTAGAAGCACTGCTGAAAATTGGTTCTTACTGGGTTATCTGTATCAACAGTAAGTGGAAAGTGTTTGTATTTTCCCCTCCCACCCAAAAAAGAGCTTCTCCACACAAAATTGACAGGATAAAGAGATCAGTTGGATTTCAGAAAGACTTCTTGCTCTTAATACTCTAGCTGGCTGAAACTTATGATTGAAGGATCAATCCATTTAATTTAACAAGCTGCTCTTTAATAAGTGAATGTGCTTATTGCACTTCATACAGCTCCAAGTCAGCCATTTACATTGTAGTGTGAATTTTCTTTTAGATTACAAATCCTTAATAGGCTAGAATTAGCTGTCTTGGAGGTGGAGAGGAGGGTGGACACCCCCCCCAAAGAAAAGAATGAGAAAGGAAGAAGAAAGTAACTTTGTTCATTTTTATGTCTTATCCTTATCTGATGAACCTCCACCATCCCCACACTTCAGCATCTAATAAGAAACAATCTTACAGGGTAATTTGATGAGAATATTCGAGATAAGGCCTACCTCCTTAAACTCAGGATAGTTAAGTATAAGGCGGTGGTTCTCAAAGTGTGGTCCTTAGACCAGCAGCATCAGTATTGCTGGAAACATGTTAAAAATGCAAATTATTGATCCGGAAACTCTAAAGTGATGGAAGACATTTGTGTTTTAGCGAAGTGATTCAGATGTAAGCTGAAATTTGACAGCCACTGGTATAGGGTGCTTTTCTTTGGGTGGGAAGACCTGAGTTTGGACACTTAGTGCACCATAAATGATAAAAGGAACTCAGTATTGAGTTTGGGAGAGAGAGAACATATTGGAATATACCTGGTGACAGTAAGGGATGTGGGTATGTAAAAGTTTTGTTTTCAACTGCAAAGCTTAGCAAATCGATCAAAGTAAGTAGTACTTGTGCATATTTTAGGTCTGCTGTTTCTGTTGCATTATCAGGCCATCTATCCCAATTCTTCACTTTGTTTACATGAGCATCATATATTTTGCTTACAAATGTAATAATTAAATCATCATTTTTAAGTTATTGAATTATTTCAATTTTTTGTAATTTGAGATAAATATTAAATACCATTGATGTCAGCAAGGCATGGTGGCTCACACCTGTAATCCCAGCACTTTGGGAGGCCGAGGTGGGCAGATCACAAGGTCAGGAGATTGAGACCATCCTGGCTAACATGGTGAAACCCCGTCTCTACTATAAATACAAAAGAATTAGCCGAGTGTGGTGGCGGGCCCCTGTAGTTCCAGCTACTTGGGAGGCTGAGGCAGGAGAATGGCATGAACCTGGGAAGCAGAGCTTGCAGTGAGCTGAGATGGCGCCGCTGCACTCCATCCTGGGTGACAGAACGAGACTCTGTCTCAAAAAACAAACAAACAAACAAAAAAACATTGATGTCTTTTGAGGGCTTTCCTTTTATTTTCTTCATTTTTTAGCCCTACAAACACAAATTAATCCATTTTTACTGAGGAACCCAACATTTTGAAAGTTATCAGGTATGAATAGCTGTGAATGTTAAGCTAGATGTGCAATTTGACATTATGAAGTAAAGTGAAGGAAACTGTCACATCACAGTCAGTAATATGAACTCATTAGTAACATGCTTTAATCAACAAAGATGGTGTAGAAATCTACTTATGGGCTACATGTAGATTGCTATATTTTTGGAAAGTGCATATAGAAGGAATAAGAATCCTGCCAGACTCATTTCTTTTGCTACATGTCTATCTAATGAAAATAACAGATTTGGATTTTTGCCATCTAAATACCTGCCTTTCTTGCCAATAACAAAGGCAAAACTCAGAACGAATAGAAAAAAAATAGAGGATATTTCATAAATTAATATCCTATTATAATATCTTTTTTTGCCAAGTTGGTTGTGTGTTTTTGAAGATTGTAAAGATTCATTTTCAAAATTTTCTGAGTAAGTCTATTGCAAACAGGGATGTATAACTGTGAAGGCTCAGTTAGGAGTGACATTTGACATTACTGAGCAAATAAAACTGTCAACAGTTGATATAGTTTTGGTATTTGTCCTTGCAGAAAATTCAGGTTGAAATGTAATCCGCCAGATGGAGGTGGGGCCTGGTGGGAGGTGTTTGAATCATGGGAGTGGTTTCTTCACGAATGACTTAGTAATAAGTGAATCCTCTTGGTGATAAGTGAGCTCTCTCTATGAGCTCATACAAGATCTGGTAGTTTAAAAATGTGTGGCACCTCCCTCCCTCTCTCTTGCTTGCTTTTGTCATGTAACATACCTGCAGCACCTTTGACTTCAATCAGGATTATAAGCTTCCTGAGGCCTCCTAGAAGCCCAGCTAATGCGAGCACCATGCTTCCTGTAAAGGCTGAAGAACTGTGAGTCAATTACATATCTTTTCTTTATAACTTAGACAGTCTCGGGTATTTCTTTATAGCAATGGAAGTACAGCCTAATATAACAGTTGAACACAAACCATATCCCTGTATACATGGACTGTTTATGCTAATATAGAAATTACATTTTATGTATTTGCAAAGTTTTTGAGATTTCCTCATGACTGAGTCCTGCTATGAGTTCTCTGTGTGACTAGGAGAGCTATGTTAATAGGTTAGATGACTGAAAATGCAAAGAGTTTAATTTACAAAGGTAAATATATTTCCCACATTAATTCTAATATATTTTAGACTTAAAGTTGATTGGTTTTTTGTAAATAAATATTTTACTTTCATTTATTTTAACTGCTAATGAAACGTAAAAGCTAAATTGTTAAAATGTCTGCTATGGAACCATTTACAATATTTTTCAGATTAAAAGGAGCTATTTGATTACATTATTCAATGGAATAAGTAATATGTTATGACCAAGAAGAACTGCATTTGACCATCTTCTTCATTAGCAAAATACAATGTGTCAAGGCAAATAAGTCTGTTTGATATACTGAGATACAATTGGTGTAGTGCTTTATATTATAATAACTCAAGTTCTGTTGATTAGCATTTAAGGATATTAGCCTTCATGCAAAAATATAAAGCTGCTTTTTTTTTTTTCCCCCGGGGTAATGATAAGGAAGAAACAAGGTGAGTCCAGTGAATTATGAGAACGGTTGATGAAAAGGCATATAGAAAATACTCATGTTTGGTAAATAGCAGGAATCAAGAAGGATGAATCCAAACTTCAGTAATGACTTTCAATATTTCTTGGCTAGCAATATTACCTGTATCATTCTTAATTTGGTTTTGAAATGGGTGATATTATGGAAACATATTTGCCCACTGATAGATATTTTTTAGTCTAACTGCAAGGTCAATGCAAGTATTTCATGGGTATCCAGGAGTTTTCAGATTCTTGGATTCAGGTACAATACGAAAAAGTAATATATTTCCTTTTCAGATTTTAGCATTTCATCTTCCCATTCTCATCAAAATCAGATAGAATAAAAAAGTTATAGGGTAGAAAACGTGAACATGTAAAATTTTGTAAAACGGATTCAAAAACCATGGGTAGAAATTAGAGCCAACTCCAACTTCCTGTTACGTAATTAATCTGTCTTCAGAGTAATTTTTTTGAGACAAAACACTTTTTTTCCTTCCTTACTTCAGCACCTTAAAATGTATCATGATCTGTCACTGTCTTGGCTCTCACAATATTAACTAGAGTGTCCAACTATTAACTAGTGGGCAAACTGTCAAATACTTAGTAAAAAAGTCGTAATGTATAAGAATTTATTGGGTTGATTATATGCAAATTTCACTCTAGTGTCATAGAAAACCATTTATGTATTTGCTAAAGTCCTGTTTTTAAATGATTAAAAAAACCCTGAGTACCATGTAAGACTTGATTATAATTTCAATCTGATTCCTTGGGCCATGCACCTTTAGGATAATCAGAAGTATCTGGAATAGTCCCAGGCCTCCAAAAGCAGCAACTCTTCAGAAGAAACGGTCTATTCTAGATTCACCACGGTTAAAATATTTAGCTAAATTGCTGACAATTTCTTTAGCAAAGGTCAGCATAATAAAAGCATGGTTGAAAATTACCATATAAGAGGAATGAAAGCATTTCCAACAACAAGCCCAAATAACTTTCCTTTGTCAACTTCTCAGAGTGATTTATTTGAAGAGCAAAGTCAGGAAAGCCTTTGGTTTGCTTGAAGACAGTGAAAGGTTAAGCTCAAAGAAGAAATGGTTAAATTAGACAAGCTCCCTTATCACAGGAAGATTAAGAGAGTAATTTGTGTTTGTCTGGAAGCAAGTGATTTGCAACAGTGAAATTTCTGGTATGAGAATGGAAGAAGTGTCAAATGAGATAGAAGTTAAAGAAATAGCCATGGGGTCTTTAAGCCTCATTGCTTTATTAGTGGTACCATACTTGTTACAAAGTTCTGTGAACTGCTAAAATCTGGCTTGGGATTTGGAGTCATGTGCAGCAATACACATGAGTACAGAAAATGTTCCCAAATACACGCGGGCTTCTGATCAGGAGAAACCAAGGCTGCTCACTAGACACAATTATTGCTTTCCAGTCTTGCTTCCATATTAGTCCCTTGTTAGTTGCTGTTGGCTTTAACCCCCAAATCCGCCTGCATATTTCATTTATCCCACTTTTGTCCTTTTTGGAACAGGCATTTCCTGTTTTGTTGTCCTGTCTAAATCCATAATTCTGCTTTTGTCATAGGAATTAAGTTTTGGATTCCCGTCTGCAGTCTCTTAGCACCCTAACCCTTAGCCACCCAGTTTTTACCTTTGTCTTCCTTTTCCCATTTCCATCCTTATTTTTCCATGTAAGGCTTTTCTCACTAGGTAGGTGAGGATAAGCATGAAGGAGGTTCCTTTAATGCCATACAATGCAACCTTAAATTAAAGAGATTGACTGATGAGAAAAGCTTTATGGAACTGGCTCTCATTACCTAATAGAATTGTTCTAGTCCTCTCTTCTCAACTTGTTAACATGACTGCAGCTTTGTATAGAAATAAAAATGAGATGTTGGGGAGACAAATGGCTTTAAGTGTTCTATTAGTCTCTGAATTGACAGTGTTTCTGGTGGGGACAGGGTCACTCTTCCTAAGACAAGTCTTGTGACAAGACAGTTCTCCTAATGTACTGAACTAGAAATAAATATATATGATTTTTTTTGGAACCCATATCTAAAGGAAACATTTTATCTTCTCTAAAACACAAATCAGGTACACTGTAAAATTATTCTGAATGATAATTATATGTTTTCAAGGTATTGGGGTCTGTAAATACTGATTTTCAACAATAATTACTTCAAATTCCTGCTATTTTGTTTAATTGTTTTATTCTCTTTGAATCTATCACATTAAATGATTGGGCCTAATAATACAATGAGATAATTCACAGGCAAAATTAAAGGGGCAGAAAATGTCAATGGAAATAATGCTATCCATTATATATGGAAATGCATGGAGTGGGAGCACTGACTATAGCTCTAGTTTCCTCTTTACATCACTTCTCAATACAAGCATCAAGAGGGAAACTCTTCCATATAATTTAAGGAAAACAGCCCAGGATATTTACAACCACAAAATCAATAAATTCCTCAGTAATTCCTATGAGTGTGTGTTTGCTAAGAAAGAGAAATCAACATCACGTGTGATTTGAGAATGGCTGGCAATCAATAAGTCTCAGCCCGAAAGGAGAAAAACCAATAAATAGAGCAACAGAAAAAGACAAGATCATCTCTAATGCCATGTACATCCTAGAAGAAAGACACTTTTATCTTGAGGAGTAAAAGGGTGAGAGATTGTCTAATGCCATTCTCACACTGGCCATACTTTTCTCAAGACTCTAGATGCCTTACTAACCCTAACTTAGATGTAATTCGGCTTAGTTCAACACATACTAAAAAACAATTAATGCAGTAGGTGAGAGGTGAGATGCTAATTAAATAAATATAAAGAAGGTATAATTTTTACTCCACAGAAGTTTGCAATGGAAACATAGATACTTAATATCCATCAAATGCAGAGATCATCACAGATTTCACGGCGATATAGGAGCAAGGAAGGGGCACCCAACATGAAAGGTTATTCTAGGCAGCTTTAATTAATATATTGCCTATTGCAGTATTCAGGGTCCATTCAGACTTCCAAGAAGCCAGTGGCCAAAGGAAGCTGTTGTGCCTTTTGTCCAGCATCATGGTCCAAAAGCCATGAAATTCTCATCACTGTATGGGGTTAGAGGCCAATGCCCCAAAGCGAACATGCAATGTGCTCCAAAGGAAACAACCATCATCAACACAACTTCTTTCACTCTAGCAATCAATACCAGTGTAGTGGGTCAAACGGTGCCCTCCCCCAACAAAAATATATTTAAGTCTTAATCCTCAGAATATGCAACTATTACCTTATGGGGCAAAATAGTGAAAATTATCTTATATGTCAAAAGATGAGATGAAGTTAAGGATCTTGAGCTCCTTCTGGAATTTATCCTGAATTATCTGAGTGAGCCCTAAATGTAACCACATGTATCCTTCAAACAGAGAAGCAGATGGAATTTTGAGAGAGAAAAGGAGGAGGTAACATGAAGACAGGCAGAGATGGGAGTGGTGCAGCCAAGAGCCAAGCAACACCTGGTGCCACCTGCAGCTGGAAGAGGAAAGGAAGAGATTCATCTCTAGAGTCTTAGGAGGAAGCACAGCCCTGCTTTAATTTTGGACTTCTGGCTTCCACAATAAAAACAGAATAAATCGATGTTGCCTTAGTCCATCCAGTTTATGGTAATTTGTTACAGCACTCTAGGAAACTAATACACGAAACAAGGCCTGACTGAGCATTGCCAGAGGGGAAAGTTAGCAGAGAGGAAGGAGAGGTGAGACCCTTCTCTTGGTCGAGTGAGATCTGTTCCCTTATTTTAGAAGAAATGTGGGACTCTCTTTTTTTGTGACATATGACAAAGGTTTTGGCAGGTAGGGAGGAATAGAGGACTTTTCGACCTTTGGGTCTAGATTTCATCAGTGATTCCATGGCAAAGGCTAAAAGTGTTTGAGCACTATTTTAAAGTCTGCTGGTTTTACACATTCAAATTCTACCCTAACTCATATTTCCTGCCTGTTTCTATCTGTATTCTCCAGCCATAGCATCATCTCTCACATTCTGAAATAAAAGTGACTAATATAATTCATAGTGAGAATTTTTTTCTCTCTTACTAGAATTCTTATAAATTACATAGTATTTCTTTTCAAATCAAGTCTTAGACTGCAGTGTAGCAAAACTTTATAATTTCCATTAAAACTAGATCAATTCTACTATGAACTGTGCTATGTGAATATCATATATTAATTATCTCTGAATTTAATTAATGCTAATAGATGATTTTATAAAACAGCTTTCAATTTAAGAAAAAGACTCCCTGATTCCATTAAAAGAGTAAAAAAAATCTTTTCTCCATGCTTCATAAACCAAGTTTAATCTGTAGCAATGGAATCTCATTTTCAATCATACTCAGGTAGGGGATTTTATTTATTACTCATTTGTACATAAGAAGGGCTTTTACTAAAACTCTCAAAAGAATATTATGATACAACCACCAAAATGCATTAACGGCTTTGTGACAGATCGTATCCTTCTTCTCTAGAGGTCAGAGTTCTATGCATATATTGTATTCTGATCAAATTTTCTTTCAACCTTTCATTCAGGCATCCATATTTATTAAGCATCTGCTTAAATACTAAAATTGTATTCACGGTGCTTAGAGAGCTCATAGTTTTAAAGTGAGATAAAGTTGTAAATGATTTCAATACTTGATGAAAATGGCTACAATGTAGAAACACGCTCAGCAAACCTGAATATATGAAAAAAGGAGTTCCTCGGTTTGATTAAGGAGATGTTTTAGGGACTAGAAGAGGTGGTTATAGTTTGTTACGAAGATGAATGAAGAATAAGAGATTAATAGTTTGACAAGTGAGATTGACCAATTTAGGTGGAAGGAATAGAATGTCCAAAACATAGTCGTAGAAGAAAAAATGACTTACTTGCCAGAAATCCAGTAGGGCTAAAATACAACGTAGGAGACACAGTGATGGGAAGTGATCTAACCTTATAGGCAATGGAGGAGGCAGAAGAAAATGAAAATTGTGGTAATTTGTTACAACAATTTAGGAAACTAATATACTAAGCAAAGGCTGACTGAGTAAGAAGTTTCAGGCAAAGAGTTTCTATGATCATATTTGATTTTTAAATGATTGTTCTTTAAAGTATTGATAAATATTAGTGTAATCATATAATTTTTTAATCCCTAGAATCTAGTATAGTGTCTGGCATGTGGCAGAGAAACATGCATTTGTTGACTTAATAAAAATAAAGGGGAAGAGCCCGGAGGTAGTAAGAAAAAGAAGACAAAAGAAGGAATTGATTAGAATGTAGTTTATGAGGATGAATGAAAAGGATGACATTGACGTGGAAGAATAAAGACAGTGTGATTCTCCAGATTGTTGGCATTTAAAACTAAAAGCATTCATAGATGACTAACTGTAAGAGTAATATTACCCTTGAATTTTTAATGTACTTCATGTTTATGGCTTATCTCATCTTCTGGCAAGATTGTAAGCTCTTCAAAGGCAGTGGTCATGTGTTGTATTACTCTGAAGCTCTAATGTAGCAAACACAACACAAACACACACAGTCCATTTTACTTTCACAAATGAATGAGTCAGTGAATAAATTGACTCTAGGCATAGAGATACGATTGACTATAGAGGGACAGGCACCTAGGCTGAATTTGAATATTTCAGCATCTCTAAATTTAAATGATAACACAAGATCTTGAATAATAAAAGGAATGGTAATTTACATTGTCTTTTTAAAGGATTAATATGGGTACATAGTAGGTGTACACATTTATGAGGCACATGAGATATTTTGATACAACCATACAATGTGTAATAATCCCATCAAGATAAATGAATATCTGTCACCTTAGGCATTTATAATTTCTTTGTGTTACAAATATTCCAATTATACTCTTTTAACTTTTTTTTTTTTTTTTTGAGACAGAGTCTTGCTCTGTTGCCCAGACTGGAGTACAGTAGTGCAGTCTCTACTCACTGCAACCTCTGCCTCCCAGGATCAAACGATTCTCATGCCTCAGCCTCCATAGTAACTGGCGCTACAAGTACACACCATCATGCTTGGCTAATTTTTTTTATTTTTGGTAGAAACGGGGTTTCACTACCTTGGCCAGGCTGGTCTCGAACTCCTGACCTCAAGTGATATACCTGACTCAGCTTACCAAAGTCTTTTAGCTATTTTTAAATGTACAGTAAATTATTGTTGACTGCAATCACCCAGTTGTGCTATCAAATACTATATCTTATTCATTCTACATAACTATATTTTTATACCTATTAACCATTCCCATTCCCCCCTCTCCACCACGACCTTTCTCAGCTTCTGATAACCATCATTCTACTCTCCATCTCCAAGAGTTCAATTGTTTTAATTTTTAGCTCCCACAAATGAGTGAGAACATGAGAACAACTTTGTCTTTTTGTGCCTGGCTTATTTCAGTTAACAGAATGTCCTCCAGTTCTATTCATGTTGTTCCAAATTATAGGATCCTATTCTTTTTATGGCTGAATAGTACTCTATTGTGTATATGTACCATATTTTCTTTATCCATTTATTTGCCAATGAACACTTAGGTTGCCTCCATATCCTGGCTATTGTGAATAGTGTTGCAATAAACATGGAAGTGCAGCTATCTCTTTGACATACCGAGTTCCTTTCTTTTGGGTGTATACCTAGCAGTGAGATTACTGGATCATATTAGAGTTCTATTTTTAGTTTTTCAGGGTGCCTCTGTACTGTTGTTCTTCATGGTGGCTGTACTCATTTACATTTTCACCAATAGTCTGTGAGGGTTCCCTTTTCTTCATTGTCAGCATTTATGATTGCCTGTCTTTCGGATAAAGGCATTTTAACTGGGGTGAGATATCTCCTTGCAGTTCTGATTTGCATTTCTCTGTTGATCAGTGATGTTGATCACCTTTTCATATACCTGTTTGCCGCTTGTATATCTTCTTTTGAGAAATGTCTATTCACATCTTTTGCCTATTTTTTAAATGAGATTATTAGAGTTTTTCCTGTTGAGGTGTTTGAGCCCTTTACATATTCTGGTTATTCGATCCTTGTCACATGAATAGATTGCAAATTTTTTCTGCCATTCTGTGGGAATTCTCTCTACATTGTTGCATTTTTCCTTTGCTGTTCAGAAGCTTTGAAACTTGACGTGATCCCATTTGTCCATTTTTCCTTTGGTTGCCTGTGCTAGTGGGATATTACTCGAGAAATTGTTGCTCAGACCAATGTCCTGGAGAGTTTTCACAATGTTTTCTTGTAGTAGTTTCATAGTTCGAAGTCTTACATTTAAATCTCTAATCCATTTTGATTTGGGTTTTGTACATGGAGAGAGAGAGGGCTCTAGTTTTTCCTTCCGCATTTGGGTATTTGGTATTTCCAGCACCATTTATTGAAGAGACTGTCCTTTCTTGCAGTTGAATATCTATATATTTTTCTAGGTTTGTGAATTTTTTTGTTTGTTTGTTTTTGAGATGGAGTCTCACTCTGTCACCCAGGCTGGAGTGCAGTGGTGCCATCTTGGCTCACTGCAACCTTCGCCACCTGGGTTCAAGCAATTTTCCTGCCTCAGCCTCCTGAGTAGCTGGGATTACAGACGCCCGCCACCACACCTGGCCAAATTTTGTATTTTCAGTAGAGACGGGGTTTCATCATCTTGGCCAGGCTGATCTTGAACTGCTGACCTCATGATCCACCTGCCTCGGTCTCCCAAAGTGCTGGGATTACAGGCGTGAGCCACCATGCCCGGCCAGTGAAGTATTTTGTTATTATCCCTTTGAATAACTTTCTACCTCACCTATCTCCACCTTCTCTTTAAAACCAATAACTCTTAGATTTGTCCTTTTGAGGCTATTTTCTAGATCTTGTAAACATGTTTCATTTTTTTTTTCTATTGTCTTCTCTGACTTTTTGTTTTCAAATAACCTGTCTTCAAGCTCACAAATTCTTTCTTCTGTCTCATCAATTCTGCTGTTGACTCAGATGCATTCTTCAATACATCAATTGAATTTTTCTGTTGCACAATTTCTGCTTGATTTAAAAAATATTTCAATCTCTTTGTTAACTTTATCGGATAGGATTCTGAATTTTTTGTGTGTTATCTTGAATTTCATGAGCTTCCTCAAAACAGCTATTGTGAATTCTCTGTCTAAAAGGTGGAATATCTCTATCACTCTGGGATTGGTCACTAGTGCCTTATTTAGTTCATTTCCTGAAGTCATGCTTTTCCTGAATGATCTTGATGCCTTCTGAAAGTCTGTCCATGTCTGGGCATTGAAGTGTAGGTATTTATTGCAGTCTTCGCAGTCTAGGCTTGTTTGTACCTGTCCTTGTTGAGAAGGCTTTCCGAGTGTTCACAGGGAATTGAATGTTGTGATCTAAGTTTTTGTTCACTGAAGACATATCTGCATGAGGGTCCCCCCAAGCCTAGTAATGCTGTAACTCTTGCAGACTCATAGAGGTACCTCCTTAGTGGTCTTGGGTAAGATCCAGAAGAATTCCCTGAACTACCAGGCGGAGTCTCTTGTTCTCTTCCCTTACTTTCCCCTAAACAATTGAGCAGCCTGGAGCTAGGGGAGGGGTAACGTAAACCACTCTTTGACCATCACCAATGGGACTGTGCTGGGTCTTGCCCAAGGCCCGTGACAACTACCTTCTAGCTATTGCTGATATTCACTCAGTGCCCAGGTGCTCTTTAGTTAGCTGGTGGCGAATCTAGCCAGGCTTGCGTTTTTTTCTTCAGAGTGGTGAGCTCCCCTATGGCCCAGGGAAGGTCCTGAGATGTCTGGGAGCTAGGGGCTGGAGTCAGAAAACTTAGGAATCTACTAGGTGCTCTATTCTACTGCAGTTGAGCTGGCATCCAAGCTACAAGACAAACTCCTTTCTCCTTTCCATTCTTTCCTTTCCTTTCATCAAACAGAAGGAATCTCCCCCCATGACCACTACTACCCCTTGGCCCCAAGAAATACTGCCTGGCTACCACGATGCTCACTCAAGGTCCAAGGGCTCTTCAGTCAGCTTATGGTGAATGTTGCTAGCCCTAGGTCTTTCTCGTAAGGGCAGTGGGCATCCCTCTGGCCCAGGGTGGGTCCAGAAATGTGGTTCAAATGCCAAAGCCCGGAACTGGGAATCTCAGAAGCCTGCTTGGTGCTCTATCCTGCTATGGCCAAGCTGGTACTCAAGCTGCAAGACAAGTCTCCTTTACTTTTTTTTTTTTTTTTTTGAGACAGGCTTTGTTACTCAGGCTGGAGTGCAATAGTGTGATCTTGGCTCACTGCAACCTTCACCTCCCAGGTTCAAACAATTCTCTTGCCTCAGCCTCCTGAGTAGCTAGGATCACACACAGGTGTGTGCCACCACACCTCGCTAATTTTTGTATTTTTAAAAGAGACGAGAGGTTTTGTTATGTTGCCCAGACTGGTCTTGAACTCCTGACCTCAGGTGATCCACCCTCCTTGGCCTCCCAAAGTGCTGGGATTACAGGTGTGAGCCACTGGACCCAGCCTTCTTTATACTTCCCTCTTCTTTCCTTAAGCACAAGAAGTGTCTCAATGGCCACCACAGCAGATAATGTGCTGGGTCACACTTGTAGCCAGCACTGCACTGGGGCTCACCAAGGCCTATAGTGAGTACTGTCTGGCTGCTGTTGATGTTTACCCAAGGCTCAGAGGCTCTTGAGTCTGCAGGTGATGGATCCTGAAAGACCTTCAAGGCAGGATCTTTCTTTACCTTTAAGGCAGCAGGTTACCTTCTGGTCCAGTATGTGTCTAGAAATGTTGTCCGAGAGCTAAAGCCTGAAACTGGGGCCTGAGGACTGTGCCTGGTGCCCTATTCTACTATGGCCGAGCTGATATCCAAGTTGCAAGACAAAGTCTTCTTTCCTCTCCCCTCTCCTCTTCTCAAGCAGAAGGAAGGACTCTCTCCTAGCACTGTGAGCTGTGCTGTCTAAGATTAGGGGACCAGTGATGCAAGTATTCCCCTGGCTGCCCAGGCTGATCTCTTAATGTAATAGATTGCATGCACTCCAAGTCCACTGGCTCTGAGCCCAGCACAGCACAAGACTTGGCCAGCAATTGCAGTCCTCATAGCCTATATGGCCTTTCCAGTTTTTTTTAGGCCGCCTGAGTACTTTAACCTATGGAGGTGGGGCTAGCTGGAACTCAGGTCTGTCCACTGGGATGGATGATTGCCCTGTGGCTAGGGCTGGTCTAAATGCTCCCTCCTTGAGTGTCGCTGAATTTTCCCTTATGTTGCTTTCTGCTATGACAGGCAGTAATGAGCTGCAATGCAAAATCCCACAATCACTGTGCTCTCTCTCCTCTGAGCACACAGACTTTCTCTGCACCACAGGGCCACTGCCAGGGAGTCGGGAGGAGTGGCATCAGCAATTCAAGACTGTCTTTTCTACCCTCCTCAGTGCCTCTTTCCTTGCTGTTATGTTAAAACTAGGCACTGTGATGGCACAGCTGATTTTTGGTTCCTATGAAGGTGACGTCTTACATGGATAGTTGTTCACTTCATTGTTCCGGTAGAAGGGGCAATTACTGGAAGCTTCTATTAGGCCATCTTGCTCCACTTCCTTTTATTGCAATGAAGTCTTTCATTTTCCTTCTACTAAAGATGATTTTTTACCTTATTTATTTATTTATTTATTTATTTTGCTATCACATGCCCCATGTAAACGTGTTTGAGAACAGAAGGCAAAAGAGGATGCTTAGGAGTAGAAGACATATGGTGGATTTTCCAGCTTCACAGATTCCATTCTTTTACAGCCTAAAGTATGAGGCTTCCCCAAACTCAGTTTCTATTAACACAATGTAAGGAACAGATGTTTACCTAGAGTTAACCATATGGGCAAATGTGATTCATTTACACAAATCTACATTTTTTCCCATTCACAATAGGCATCTAAGACATGCCACTGAAGTTCCCACATGAAACTGCCTAATTCCAATGAAAATTTCAATGAATTCTCTCATTGAAAGAGTCCAAGGGCAGAGCTCCACTCTCCATGTTATTTAGGTGCACACATACAGAACTGGAAGGGAATTGCTAGAGATGGAAGTGCTATGTGGGACTTTATGTAGTTCCCGTTGCTAAGGCAACAACTTCTTTTGTTTCCTTTAAAAGCTACAGCTTTATTTGAAGCCAGGTTCTCAGGTACACTAGAAGCAGTTACAATATCAGAAAGGAATGAAAGCAGCAAGACTTTTAGGAAATATTTTTTTAAAAACCCACTATGATTTAAAGGGCATTTTCAATTTTTTTGATGTCTTCACTAAGAAATTTTAGATTTCTTTTCCCTTCAAATATATTTATGATAAAAAAGCTAGATTATTTTTTGCAAATATTTTACAGAAAACTTCTAAAAAAATCTTTATTATTTCCATTACTGAATAATCCTATCAATATATCATGACAATTTCAGGGAAGATTTTGAGCCTTTTCTGAAACTTTAAGGTATTGCCCACAGGTAAAAATGCAGAGTTTTAAGATTTAAGGGAAGATGAAACCCATAATGGCTGACTGCATATAAAATATAGAAAAATATATATGCAGAAATATTCTTTAGTCTAGACATCACCTAGTTAAAAAGTAGGCCGGGCACAGTGGCTCACGCCTGTAATCCCAGCACTTTGGGAGGCCAAGGCGGGCGGATCACGAGGTCAGGAGATGTAGACCATCCTGGCTAACAGGGTGAAACCCCATCTCTACTAAAAAATACACAAAATTAGCCGGGCATGGTGGCGGGCGCCTGTGGGAGGTTGAGGCAGAAGAATGGCATGAACCCGGGAGGCAGAGCTTGCAGTGAGCCGAGATAGCACCACTGCACTCCAGAACGACAGAGCAAGACTCTGTCTCTAAATAAATAAATAAATAAATATGAAAAAATAAAAAAATGGAATGCCACTTTGGACCAGGATTGCATAGGGATGAAGGAGAACTAAGTTCTAGTTGTACCTGTTAGTTTCTCCCTGTCAACCCCTGCCAGTGCAATTTAGTCTTTGTGAGGGTTGTTTTTCTTTTCTTAAAATGAGCTGACTGGGCGCGATGGCTCATGCCTGTAATCCCAGCACTTTAAGAGGTTGAGGTGGGCAGATCGCCTGAGCTCGGGAGTTCGAGACCAGCCTGGCCAGCATGGTGAAACCCAGTCTCTACTAAAAACACAAAAATTAGCCAGGTGTGGTGGTGCAGGTCTGTTATACCAGCTACTCGGGAAACTGAGGCAGGAGAATCACTTGAACCTGGGAGGTGGAGGTTACAGTGAGCCAAGATCCCACCATTGCACTCCAGCCTGGGCAACATAGTGAGACTCCATCTAAAAAAAAAAATGAGCTTGGACAAGGCCATGTTCTTTGGGCTATTAAGAGGTGTACACACACAAATGGTCAGTTATATTTGAGAAATGCCAACTACAATGTTATATAATGGTTATTACGATGTGCCAGATACCATATTTTTTTTCTCTATATTAACTCGTTTAAAGTATTCCAAGAATATTGTTTGAAATAGGCATTTTTTGGTCTTAGTTAAGCAAACAGATACAGAGAGGTTAAATAACTAACTTAAGCTCACGAAACTACTAAGAAGCAAAAGTGGGCTTTAAGCCCAACCAGTTTAGTTCTAGTGTCCATGATCTTTTGAACTATCATGCTATACTTTCTTTCAAAGTTAAATAGTTTTCATACTACAAGCTTTCTCGTTCCTTTGATATGTTGACTATTGTATAAATCTCTATAGGAGATGTATATTATGCAGAGTTTCACAAATGCATTAGCCACTGAATTTTTTTTTCAGAGTATGCCCGAGAACTATGGAATGAACTTTGAGAAATGTTGAGCATGACGGTCCATGTCTCTTGCATTTCTAACATAATGATCCTGAGGTCCTAAGCAGAGAATTTCATATCTTACAGTGCTCTAAAACAGCTATCTCTAATATTGGCATCTCATTAAAACATTTAAATAATACTAAATTAAGAATTTGCAATTTATGAATGACTTGTAGCTGTCTCACTCCCAAATTTATTAAATTTTTGTTTTCTAGAGTGTGTGCATGCTGTCTAGAACATTTTTGTGACTTTAAAATTTCCAAGTTAGTTTTGCTATGAATCAATAAAAATAAAGAATATCATTTTGTTGTTTCTAAAAAATTTTCTCTGTAGATAAACATAACTTTATTTATTTATTTATTTATTTATTTATTTATTTATTTATTTAGAGACAGGGTCTCTCTGTTACCTGTCACTCCACTGTCTGGAGTACAGTGGCATGATCTTGGCTCACTGTAGCCTCAACCTCCAAGGCTCAAACTATCCTCCCACCTCAACCTCCTGAGTAGCTAGGACCACAGGCACATGTTATCATGCCAGGCTAATGTTTGTATTTTTGGTAGAGATGAGGTTTTACCATGTTGCCTAGGCTGGTCTAGGCCTGGGTTCAAGCAACTCCTGGGTCCAAGCAAGCCCACTTTGGCCTCCCAAAGTGTTGGGGTTACAGGCATCAGCCACCGTGCATGGCTTAACTATATTTAGATTATCCATTCTTTCCTATTTATGACTGAATTGTTTACCAGCATTGTGCCAGGTGAGATGTGACCATTGTTAGCCTAAATCAAACTGATCTGAGAAGAATATATAGAATAATAAAGCTATTAAAATTTCCTTCTTAAAAAAAAATGCCCATAGTCTTGAGATGCTGTCCTTGATCTCCAACTTTGCATTTGGCCTTTTGCTATGAAAGACAACCTTTCTCCTAAAGGATAACTAGAATTTGTCAAATATTTTAATTTTTTAAATTTTATTTTGTTTTAGATTCAAGGAATATATGTGCAGATTTATTCACTAATGCTGAGGTTTGAGTTTCTATTGAACCCATCACCCATATAGTGAACGTAACACCTAGAGGTAGTTTTTCAACCTTGTTCCCCTCCCTTCTCTACCTCCCCTCTTTTGGAGTCCCCAGTGTCTATCATTGCCATCTTTATGTCCATGTGTATCTACTGTTTAACTCTCTTATAAGTGAGAACATGAGGTATTTGGTATTGTTTCTGGATTAATTCACTTAGGATAATGACCTCCAGCTGCATCCATGTTGCTGCAAAGGACATGATTTCATTCCTTCTTTATGGCTTCTTAATATTCCATGGTGTATATATGCTACATTTTCTTTATCCATTCCACTGTTGATGGACACATATAAACATGTGAGTGCGGGTATTATTCTGATATAATTTTTTTTTTATTTTTGCCAATTATTTCTTAAAAATTCAACAATAACAAGCATTACCTACCAGATATTTCTTGCTTGAGCACTGCTAGTCTCAGAATATAGGAAACAAGGGGAACGAGGCTTGAGTTAGGCAGACCAATTGAAAGGAAATTTCTATAAGTGCTAATAACAAATGCACAAGATCTGATCGTTGCTGTGAAAGCACACACTTTTGAGGCAACACGTCTTGGTCCAGAATTACTGACTTTATTCCGTGTAAGGCTCTACAAAAGTTAAATTTACCATAACTGATTTGCTGACATTTTCACTTAGTAACTCGTTAAGCTCATCATAATTTTAAGGCAGTCAAATTTTAAGTGAAATCTAATATTGGATTTTTGGTTTAGTGTCAATTGACTTTATAGCAAAGACTCTTGGACCTTGATGTGATCGATTAAGATCTTTAATTCTTACTTTTCTTTCATTGATTCATATTAGTAACATATCTGAGGCATGCTTGTCTTACAGGATTACACGTTGAATCTGAGTGTAGTGCTTTTCTAAATTAAATACATGATTAAAGAGAAGAAATAAAACCTTTTCCCTAAAAATTCACTGGAATGATATGCAAGACCTAATTCAGTTTCTAACTGTACAGTTGTTAAAACCTATGATCCTGGCCTAAGTCAATTTTTGTTTAATAAAGATTCAATAAATTACCATGTCTACACCATAACATTTCTTATTCTACATTTTTTTCTTAGCGCTGTTGCTTTAAAATTAAAAAGCAATAGTTTGAATAAAAGGGTAAATATTTTTGAAACGTAAAACTCACTGAGCTTTTTTTTTCTTTAAAGATGAGCAATAAAAGTGTCAGAAAAGCCATATAAACATATTGCCTTTGGTTTATGTCTAAATTAAAAGCAGCCAAATTAATGAGTTCAAAATTTGGTAAGAAAATTGCTTTAATATAGAACTGGAATAATTCAAATGGAAACAGAAAATAAGATGTTTTCAGGAAAAAATGATCACTTTTGCCTAATGACTGAGAGTGTGAAGTGTCTCTGCTACAGACCTCTCTAATTAAAGAAGTAGCATGTCATATCACAGTGATTGTTGAAAAACATAAACTCTTCCCAGTTAAAAGATGTATCTTGCAGAAAGAGAAACTGACCGTGATTCAGCAATAGTGTTGAATTAAAGGAAGCTTTGTGAAAATTCTTTTAAGATTCTAATCCCATGTCACTCCAGGTGACTTAATTTGTCCTGTTCAGGTGGTATGTGTTAGTTTTGACTTTTATATCATGAGTCTTTCAATCTGTAGACTGAAGTCTGTAATCAGTCATAATTTTTGTTATATTTTAAATATTGATTTGTTCCATAGGATCGTTTTCTTCATAAAGCACACTGATTATTATTCATTTGTTTCCACTGTGTTAGCTTTCCTTTTACATGTTTATTTTATGATCTACATCTTTTCACTTATTGTTCTCCACATTTTAAAAATGTTTCTCATCCGTTTCTCTTATTTGATTTTCTTTAGAGTCAGCTCAAATCTTTATGCTTTAGAGTCTCATTTTGAATTTTAACATGGCACTTTTTCTTCTCCCTTCTTTTCATTTACTCTGTCTTTCTACCTTATGTCTCGATTGCACGGCTGTATTAGTTTGTTTTCATGCTGCTGATAAAGACATACCTGAGACTGGGTAATTTATAAAGAAAAGAGGTTTAATGGACTTACAGTTCCACATGGCTGGGGCGGCCTCACAATCATGGCAGGGGGCAAAAGTCACGTCTTACATGGCAGCAGGCAAGAGAGAGAATGAGAATCAAGAGAAAGGGATTTCCCCTTATAAAGCCATCAGATCTCCTGAGACTTACTGCCACTAGAACAATACAGGCGAAACGGGGAAACCATTCCCGTGATTCAATTATCTCCCACTGGGTCCCTCCCACAACATGTGGGAATTATGGGAGCTACAATTCAAGATGAGATTTAGGTGAGGACACAGCCAAACCATATCAATGGCCATCCCATATTTCCTGCTTATTTTAGATAATCCATGTTATTTTGTATTTGTTTTCCTGCATGCTTTTTCATGGGAGAAAAAGAAAAGACACTAAGTTTTATTATCATTTCTTATGGTGTGCAGTATTTAGAAACATATCCTTTAAATATCTTTTCATTTATTTATTGGACATATAAAAATTGTGTACAACTTGTTTTAAAATATGTTTACATTGTGGAATGGCTAAATTGAGCTAATTAATATATGCATTACTTTGCATATTTTTTTGTGGTGAGAACACTTAAAGTCTACTCTCAGCAATTTTCAAGAATCCATAATACACTGTTATTAACTATAGTTACCATGTTGTATAACAGATCTCTTGAACTTGTTTTTCCTAACTGAAATTTTGTATCCTTTGATCAACATCTCCTCAGGTCATTTTTAAACTTGTAATAAAACTCTTGTGCTTATTTTCTTCTACAATGCTACTGAATATTTTGGTAGGACCAATTATTTGCTTAACAATTTTTTTTATCCTTTGTTGACAAGAAGCCTAGCCTGACTTAATTTTTCTTTAATGGGGAGACTATTTATACCATGTACATCCTGGTTGTTCATATTTGTTTATGTTTTAAGAAATGTGAAGTGTTTGTGAAACATTACTGTAGTTCTAAGAGTTAGATACATACAAATACATCTAAGAGTCAGATATATTCCCTCCTCATCTCTGCTACCCTGAGACTATTCTGCATTTCTTTCTCCCTTTCTTTCCTACCTATTCCTATAGGTAAACAGATTTTTTTGTTTGTTTTTAGTTTCTGATTAATCAGAAACAAAAATGTGTTTTTACAAATAAGCAGCTACATCAGTATCTTCTTATGTCCCCTTCTTTCTTATATGAAAACAGCATGTTATAGATATTTTTTTTTTCTGCTTTGCTTTTTCACTTAACAGTATGTCAAATGAAATTATCCCATATCAGTTCATGGAGATTTTTCTCATAGCTACATAGTTCTCATTATGTGAATGTATCATAGTTTATTCAGCTACTCTGCCATATATATAGGCATTTAGGTTGTTTCCAATATTTTGCATATATAAACTACACTGCAATAAATAACCTTGTGCATATGTATTTTTATAGTGTTGGAGGAATAAAAATACATACGCAGGATAGATTTTTAGAAGTGAGATTGCTGAATCAAAATGTTAGGGCATATGTAGTTTCATTAGGTATTGCCAAGTTTCCCACCAAAAGGGTTGTACAATTTGCATTCTTTATGTGGGGAAAGATGAAGTGCATGCTTCTCCACAGTGTCACCTACAGGAGCTACTGTCTTATGTTTTTGAAAGTTTTACCAGTGTGATAGGTGAGAAGTGATACATCCGATTAAATAAAGATTTCAGATGCAACATCTACATCTATTTTCCTTCCCCCACAAAATTATGTAGGAAAAAAATAAACTTGACAGTACAAGTAGTATCAGTTGTAAAAAATTTTTTAAAAAGGACATGATCAGCAGTTCATAAATTTTGAAAAATTCCTGGAAGATAGAAAACAAATCAGAATGACTTGATGCATATATAAGGATAAAGAAAACTTAAACACAAACAGGAAAGAAGAGGTAGTCCATACAAAGGGTCAAAAAATACTCAAAGCTGCATGTGGTTTTGGGACAATTGTCAAAGCAGCTGATTAAAGCAAATCATTCTGAGCAACTGAGTCATATGGGCTACTCTCCCTCTGACATAGTCACCACTACGCAGTGAAGAGGTGTACGTTTTCAACCCACTGATTACACTTACTATGAGTTTGGGGCTGGAAACAAGGCAAAGGGAACCATAAAAAACAACAAAACACTATGAAGAAAGAAGACAGAAAAAGAAGGTGACTTCAGGCTTTATCCCAAGAATAAAGCTTAAATTCTGACCTGTGAGCTGCGAAAGAGGAGAGTCCTAATGTTGCAGTTCATGCTAGAGAAGCAAGGCAGTGCTCCAGGTCACTTGCCAGACATAAAAATACAGAGAACACATAGATTGTGAAGATAAACCCTCCTCACATCCCAATGCACAGTCCCTTCTGCCACTCAGTGCAGGTATAGAGAGTTTTCTTATTTTAAAACATGAGTAGAATCCAAAGTTGAGGAAAACACACACATGAAAGTAGAATACTAAATGCAGAAAGAAAACAATAAATACTAAGAAAACCATGAAGAATGTAATCAAAAGGTAACTGAAACAATAAATCTAACTACATTCTCAGATATATTTAGAAGATCATCACATTCATAAAACAAAATAGACTACTATAAAGTAAGTTAATTGGTGTTCTTCAGTGTAAATGTAAATGTGATAGCGTGAAAAAAAAATTAACCAATCTTCTGGTCTCAGATTCCACGAGTTCAACTTTTTTAGATTTTATATATAAATGAGATTGTGCAATATTTGTCTTTCTGTGCCTGGCTTATTTCACTTAGTATAATGTTTCTCAGGTTCATCTATATTGTCATAGATTATCGGCTCTCCTTATTATTTGAGGATGAATAAAATTTCATGCAATGAACCATTGTGCGTCTGTGTGTGTGTATGTATGTGTGATATATATATATATATATGTTTTTCTGATAATAGCCATTCTAATAGGTGTGAGATGACATCTCATCATAGTTTTAATTTGCATTTCCCTGATGATTAGTGACTTGAGGCTTTTATTCATATACCTGTTGGCCCTTTGTATTTATTCTCTTAATAAATATCTATTCAGATTCTTTGACCATTTTTAATTGTTATTTGTTTTCTCACTATTGAGTTGAGTTCCTTATATATTTTGCATATTAACCTCTTATCAGATGGTTTATAAATGGTGGTTGCTAGGAGCTGATGGGATGAAGATGGGGAAATGTTAATCAAAGTGTACAAATTTCCATTAGACAGGATAAACAAGTTCTGTACATCTATCGTACATGACTGTAGTTAATAATAATGTATTGCATATTTGAAAATTGCTAAGATAGTATATCTTAAATGTTATCACAAAAATGATAAGTGAAGTAATGGACATATTGATTAGCTTGATTTGATCATTTCACAATGTATACAATATTGAAATATCACATTGTGCACTGTAAATACATAAAATTTTTATTTGTCAATTATAGTAAATCTGGGAAAAATAAAATTTACAAAGAAAGTAAAAAGCTCGATCGAAGCTTTGAATTCAGAGGAAGTCTGAATTATTGAGTTAGATTAATCCAAGATATTTCGACAAAATAACATAAAAACAAAAACACTTATAAAAGATTAAAGAAGAGACAGTGAGGTAAATGAAGATCCAATAACCATGTAAATGAACGTCAGAAGAAGTGAACAAAGAGAATGGACAGGAAGAAATAAGTAAAAGTATAATTTCCTGCAGATGATAAAGGTACACCTTTCTAGGCTGAAAGTGTCAGTGCTAGATAAAATTAATGGCAAAAATCTATACCTAGATACCTTAAAGGGAATATTTAGAACTCCATGGAAATAAGGCAACCTCAAAAGGATATTCTAAATTGCATTCTAAGTAAAATGGAAATTACATGATAATGAGGATACAAATTTTAATTTTTTTAAGCTATGAGAAAAATAATTTGGATATAGAATTAAATAAGTACCCAAGCTAGAAATCAAGTGGAACAGAAAAAAAAAAAAAATCTTAGACATAAAAAGCACCAAGAAAGTTAATCTTCATAGACCATTTTTGAAAGACTAATTGAAAAAAATGAAAGGCATATATATATATTAATTTCTGAAAGTTTTATACCAGAACTGACTTTGTTTTATTTGTAAATATCTCGGGCTTTTCTTTCGGATACTATCAGTATTTTTCTTTATCCTTCGAATTCAAGAAATTTACCCAGATATGTTTAGGGTTTCTTTTTTTTTTTTTCTCATTAATTCTGCCTGGAATTTGGTGTGTATTTTAAATTTGCAGATGTATATATTCTTCAACTGGAGGAAATTTTCTCTCATATTTGTTTAACAATATTATTTTGCTCATGTAGTTTTTTTATCTTCTGAAATACTATTTTTCAATTAGATTTTCTTCACATGCACCCAATTATCATATCTTTTTTCAATATTTCCATTATCTTGCATTTATGCTTCATTCTTTGAGATATTTCTTCCAGTTTGTCTTCTAGGCTAGTAACACAGGTTTTACTAGTGAATAGTCTCTCTTTTGTATCATCAACTGTATTTTGTTATAAATAAATATTACCAGAAACTGATTTTATTCTCTGATTCAATCTTCATGATTTTCCAAATTAGTCTACTAATTTACATTCCCACCAACAGTGTGTAAGTGTTCCCCTTTTCTCTACATCCTCACCAACACTTTTTGTCTTTCATCTTTGTGGTCTTACTTTATGTTTCTCTGATGATTTGAGATGTTGAACATTACATATATAATCTGTTGGTCCTTGTATGTCTTCTTTTGAGAAATGTCTATTCAAGTTTTTTGCCCATTTTTAAATACACTAGTTTTCTTGTTATTGAGCAGTTTGAGTTTCTGGTATGTTTTTTGTGTTAGTTCCTTATTCAGTGTATGGTGTGCAGTTGTTTTCTCCCATTCTGTAGGTTGTTCTTCACTCTGTTGATTGTTTCTTTTGCTGTGCAGAAGCTTTCTAGTTTGACGTAATCTCATTTGTCTATTTTTGCTTCTGTTGCCTATGCTTTTGAGGTCGTATCCAAAATTTTTAGCCTAAACCTATGTCAAGAGGATTTTCTCCTGTTTTCTTCTAGTGTTTTATACTTTCAGATCTTACATTTAAGTTTAATCAGTTGTAATTGATTTTTGTTTTGTATGTGGTGAGATATAATGATCTAATGTCACTCTTCTGCATGTGGATATCCAGTCTTCCAATATCATTTATTGAAGAAACTGTCTTTTCTCCACTGTATGTTCTTGGCGCCTCTGTTGAAATAAATTGGCTATAAACGGGGATTATTTCTGGGCTTTTTATTCTCTTCCATTGGTCTAGAGTCTGTTTTTATGCTAGTACTATGTATTTTGGTTACTATAGCTTTGTAGTAAGTCTTGAAGTTAGATGGGGTAATTCCTCCAACTTTGTTCTTTTTGCTCAAGATTGCTTTTACTTTTGGAGGTCTTTTATGGTTTGATACAAAATTTAGAATTGCTTTTTTATATTGCTGTGAAGAATGTCATTGGTAGTTTGATGAAGATTGCATTGAATCTGTAGATCACTTTGGGTAGCATGAACATGTTAATTATATTAATTCTTTCCATCCATCAGTATGGGATATCTTTTTATTTATTTGTGTCTTTTTTGATTTCTTGCATCCATGTTTTATAGCTTTCAGTGTAGAGGTCTTTTACCTTTTTGTTTATATTTATTGTTATTTTATTTTTTAAATAACTTTGTAAATAGAGTTGTTTCTTGATTTCTTTTTCAGATAGTTTGCTATTAGTGTATAGAAATGTTACTGATTTGCATACACTGATTTTGTATCCTGCAACCGTACTGTTTACTATTTCTAACAGTTTTTTGGTAATTTAAAAAATATATATATATGGGGCCGGGCGCGGTGGCTCAAGCCTGTAATCCCAGCACTTTGGGAGGTCGAGATGGGTGGATCACGAGGTCAAGAGATCGAGACCATCCTGGCTAACACGGTGAAACCCTGTCTCTACTACAAAATACAAAAAAACTAGCTGGGCGAGGTGGCAGGTGCCTGTAGTCCCAGCTACTCCGGAGGCTGAGGCAGGAGAATGGCGTAAACCCGGGAGGCAGAGCTTGCAGTGAGCTGAGATCTCGCCACTGCACTCCAGCCTGGGCGACAGAGCGAGACTCTGTCTCAAAAAAAAAAAATATATATATATATATATACACACACACACACACACACACACACACATTATATATATATACACACACACACACATATTTTATTTATATATATATATATATATGGTTACATCATCATCAAACAGGGACACTTTAACTTCATCCTTTAACATTTGGATGACTTTTATTTCTTTATTTCACTTAATTGCTCTGGCTAAGACTTCCAGTGCTTTGATGAATAGAAATAGTGAAAGAGATAATCCCTGTCTGTTTTTAGATCTCAAGGAAAAGCTTTCAAGTTTCCTCCATTCAGTATGATATTAGCTGTGGGTTTGTCATATATGACCTTTATTGTGTTAATCTACTTTCTTCTATACCTGATTTGTTGATAGTTTTTAATCATGATGGAACATTGAGATGATTTTTCTGCATCTATTGAAAAAATAATACAGGTTTTATCCTTTCTTCTGTAAAGTGATTTATCACTTTTATTGATTTGCATATGTTGAATTGTCCTTGCATTGCCACACTCTGTAATTCTACCTCATGGGTTTCTAGCAGGCGTGTCCAATTAACATATTTGAAAACATCTTCCAAGATGTTTTCTCCCAATATTCTCCATTTACTAAGTAGTATCGCCATGCATTTAGTTTTTCAGACCAATAATCTAGAAAACATTTAATACCATTTCCACTTTCATATCCATAAATAAATCACATTATGATTTAAACTCTACCTTTAGATTATTTTTCTAATCTGACCAGTTGAAGAGGCTGTGTTGTCTGAGGTAAACACCCAGGGTTGATTGTCTTGTGCCACAAAAATTTAGGACAGAAACACACACAAGGAGTTTAGGATCGGAGGTTTAATAGGCAAAAGAAAGAGAACGGAAAACAGCTCTCTCTAGTGAGAGAGAGGGGCTTCTCAGACAAAAAGCCTGGCTTAAGGAGGTGGTGTCTGATTTATGTAGGGCACACAGATTGGTTCAATCAGGTGTGACGTTGACACAGTGTGGGGAAGGCTGGCCACCCCACCCTAATCTTATTACACAAATAGCCTTTCCAGTTGACCAGCACCATCTTGTCTGCTCCTTACTGTACACATGGCTGGCAAAGAGAAGGGAAGATGGAACCACCATTTTGAACATGCCTAGTCACATGTAGTATTCCTCTTCTGGCAACTATGTCTGCAGCTCGATTTTACAGGCTGCTTTTTGTTAGAAAGGAAAATGATTTGGGGCTGCTTTTCATTAAAAGGAAAAACTTTACAAAGCATTTCTGTACCCTATCTGCCTAAGTAATTTCTTTTTAACTCCTGTATCACGATTTTCACCCATTTTTCAGGTAACACACTAAATTAAGCCTTTCTTGTCTTTCATCCTGACTAACATAGCAGCCACCTAACTAATCTCTTTGGTTTTACTAACCCCTTAAAAACAGTATTAAACCAAAAGTCATATTGATCTTGTAAAACTATAAATAAGATCACATAACTCTCCAGCTCAAAACCCTCTAATGGCTTCATATTACATATAAATCAGTCCCAAGTATCTTACCCACTCACTCTAAGGCTGAATGACTTAGCTGTGACCACCTGTCTGACCTTACCTCTTAACTTCCAGTGTACTTCCCATTACTCTCTGCTATGTAGTTGTTGCTTTTTCTCTAACTTGCCAAACTCATTCCTCTATGAGAAACAAGTTCCTTGTGATTGTTCTTCTTTTGTCTGGATCAATCATCCCACAGATTTTTCCAGGACTGGCTCCCTTTATCTAGGTCTCTATTCAATGTTATGTCTCCAGACATTTCACCTGACTCTCCTTTCTAAAATAGAAGTCATCCCCCAATCCATTCCCTTACCCGAGAATGTTCCAGTCTATGAGCCATTAATTACCAAGCCTCAATCCCCTGCTCCTTAGAATGGCCAGGCAAGGCCTGGGGCTACTGTACCCTCTTATTCCTCACTCACCACCAGTTCTCTCTGACCACAAACAGCCTTAGCCTGCTTAACTCAATGTGCTCTTCAAATGTTAAGTATTTTTTATTGTTTGTCATTACATGAATAAGTTTGGAAAGCACACTGTTTTATCTTTCTCTGTTTGTTTCTTATTATACTAATTAATATAAATGACTTGACCAAATAACATTATATCAATTACTCAAATGAAATTACATTATATATTTATATATTTTCTTGTTATTGTCAGCCTTCCCTAGTAGAATCTGTACACCAAATGACAGGATTTCATTCTGTGTATACCCCTGTAATTCCTATCCCGTGTATACCTGTATACCTGCGTATACTCCCGTAGTTCAATTGAGAATTCCTTTTTAACTGGGTTTTATTGGCGTGGTAGTTAATAATGATTGATTGAAGGGTGCAAAGTATTGTTCCTGGGTGTGTCTGTAAGGGTGTTGCCAAAGGAGATTGAAACTTGAGTCAGTGGATTGGAGAGGCAGACCCACCCTTAATTTGGGCAGGCACCGTCTAATCAGCTGCCAACACAGCTAGGATAAAAGCAGGCAGAGGAACGTGGAAGGACTAGACTTGCTGAGTCTTCTGGCCTTCATCTTTCTCCTATGCTAGCTGCTTCCTGCCCTCAAATACCAGACTCTAAGCTCTTCAACTTTTGGACTCTTGGACCTATACCGGTGGTCTGCCAGGTGCTCTCTGGCCTGTGGCCACAGTCTGAAGGCTGTACTGTCAGCTTCCCTATTTTTGAGGTTTTGGGACTCAGACTGGCTCTCTTGCTCCTCAGCTTGCAGATGACCTATTGTGGGACTTCACCTTGCGATCCCGTGAGTCAATTCTCCTTAATAAACTCCCTTTCATATATGCATGTATCCTATTAGTCCTGTCCCTCTAGAGAACCCTGACAAATACAACTGGATTATAATTTATTTATAGTAGAATTCACCCCATTTGGTGTAACGTTCTGTGAGTTTTGGTAAATGCATGCAGTTGTGTAACAAATGCCACAGTCAACCTTGGAAAGAGGTTGTAGTCAACTCTCTCCAGTTCAAGCATCTAGCAGCAACTAAATTCTTTTCTGTCCCTACAGTTCTGTCTTTTCCAAAATATTATGTATATCAAATCATATCAGATATGTGATTTGCAAATATTTCCTCCTACCCTGTTTTGTGTTTTAATTCTCTTCCTCTCTTTTGAAGACCCGAAAATTTTAATTTTGAAGAAGTTCAATTTATGATGTATTTCTCTTATGAATTGTGCTTTTGGTGTTGCAGCTAAGAAATCTAACCAAATGCCACTAAATAATTTTCCTAAATTTTCTTTTAGAAGTTTTCACGTCTTCCTCTCTCTGACTCTGACCTTCTTTCTGTCTCATGAAGACCCTGTGATTATATTGGGCTCAACCGGATAATCCAGGATAATCTCCCATATCAAGACCCTTGATTTATTTATATGTGCAATTTATTTTCTGGAATAAGGTGATGTATTTATGGGTTCTGGTTATTCACATGTCATTATCTTCAGAGAGTTATTATTCAGCCTGCCATGCCCCTCAAAGTGAATAACTCTAAGACTCTGTAAAGGGTATGATCCAACTATATTTGCATATCAGGTGACTAGATTAAGATCTTTGAGAGAAGGAAATCATATTAAGTGGCCCTACTATTGTCCCAGGTTTCTGCCTCAGTGTACTTTCTGGGCTGTGGCATACACTTTCTGGGCTGTGGCACAGGAGGAGAGAACCCAAGCAGAGATGAACTGAAGAAACTGGAAACAGAATTTAGCAAGGCCGAGGTCTCTCTCCCTCTCCCTTATGTTTCTTTTACATCTTCTTTCTTTTATCTGTTCCCTTTTCTGTATTTCTTAATATCTCTTTGCCTAATTGTATGTGTTTCTATCTCAACCTGTCTCCACTTCCCTGACATCTCTTTTCATTACAGACTTTATATGAACCAAAGCATATATTTGAGGACTTGTTGCCTTTATAGTTAAGAGCATTCGATCTCATGTTCTAAATATTCAGTTCAAAGTAAGCACACTGAAGGCTTTTTATTTCTATAAGCTTAAATTAAGTCCAGATGAATCTACTTTTTAACTTTGTTGTAGCATTGAATTGATATTCTTTTCCTTAGGTCTACAATACTTAGAAGCAAAAACAGAATTCTATTTGGTACAAAAGGTTTCAAACATACAAGTGAGACCAATCTGGTTTCCACAAATGGTTAATTTTTGTCAGATATAATAAAATCAATTTCATCAGATCAAGCCGTGTTTAATGTGCAGTATGTAAAACTACATGTCAATATAGACTATAGTTAATATCAAATGTAAATTAAAGAATATAAAATCCATTAACTACATTTATTCTGTCAGAAATTAAAATATAAAAACAATTCTTTCAGTATTTGCTTAATTACTTAAATGATACTGCTTCTTTATAATACTCATGTAATGAAGTGACTTCTGTAACACTATTTCTGTGTTCCCATAAAAAGGAGTGACTTTGAATTATCCTTTCTTCAGCAAATTTTTCCTACCTAAGCAAGAAGCACCAGATAGAAATCATTCACAGGCCCTACAGCTGTCATTTGCTTTTCATCAATGGAGATTTCATTAACATACTCAATTTCCTGTGAATCTTCTTTTCCCCATAAAAATAGTTACCATTCCCTTAACACCTATAGTAATTCTTAAGTATGCAGGCTCTGGAGTCAGACTGCCTGAGTTTTATTTACCACTTCATACCTTTCTAGCTCTGTAATCTTGAGCAGGTTAAATTAATTCTGCCTCATTATCTTCAACTATTTTATAAAATACATATGTTTGTGCAATGACTATAAGGGTCATTATATGACCTTATACTTGTATGCCTAATACTTGTAAAGCGTTTAGAACCATACTTGATGTATAACAAACAGGAAACAAATGTTACATGTTGCTCTTGCAACTCCTGGTATTACCATGACCGCTACAACTATCCAGACTCTCTTTCATCGTTATTCTTAACTACCACTACAATTTTATCAAATATTGTTTACTTCCACTTCCACTTGGAAAGGATATAACTAAGGATCAAAGCTGTTAAAGTAACTTTATTTAACTGCGAGTGAATAGTCAAGTGGAGTTTTGAATATATATCCCATTTTTTTCTACCAAGACTTGCTGTCACTTCAGTGTTAATGAAAGGCTAGATGAACTGGAATGGCTAAATATCTTTTTCATTCCCAGAATTTTAAAGAAAGATGTGAAAAGGTGCCCCTAGTGCTCCAAAGGCAGTAAGTGTGGCCTCCAACCCAGGAGAATGAACTATACAGGTTCTTCTCTAAGCTGGGATACTCTTGGCAGAGCTTTGTAACTGCAGGTGGGGGAAAGTGCACAGCAGCTGTTTTGACAGCCTGGTAAGGGAATCTGGTGCCACATGCCAAGACTAAGGGTACAAGCGCAGCCTCTCTGGTTGCCTGTATTCATATCCATCTGTTTAAATGGCATTTTTCCGAGTCATAATGAAGGAACCAACCAAAAAGAATTTTCTGATAAAGATGCTTTTTTCCCCCTCAAAATGTGACCATCTGCCTAGGGTTTGGAGATACCCTAGTTTCATAGAACCTACTAACAAAGTCACAGTGAACTCATTTCACAGAAGTGTCTTATTGATTGCGTATTTCTGGAGTATATGGCTTCAATTAGTTTTCATATGTTTCAAAACATTTGCCTTAAAAATAGAAAGAAAAGGAATTAACATATTTAAAGTCTACCGCATGCTAAGGTATTTGCACATACTGTCTTGTTTAATCTCCACAATGATTTTAAGTGTCAGAAATTATCTTGTTTGATGGATAAGGAATCTCAGACTCAGAGAGGTTCATTAGCATGGCCAGTGTCATTACACTAGTAAGTGGTAGAACTGGGATTGGAATCCAGGCATTTATGACTTACAAATATACGAATTCCCTTAGCTGAGATGTCTGTCTATAGCCGCATGCACAAGAAACCATAATGCGTATTTTTTCCAAAGCCTTTCTTACTTGTTCTTCTGTAGCTTTCCTCACAAGCTCAATTTCTCATATGCATTTCTAGTATTTATAGCTATTTTAGAAGATAAGTTTTCTGAATAAAAGTTGTTCCTGACTGTAATAATGTTGGTCACAATGAAACAGGAATAAAAGCCCTAGCTGCCTAGATACCATGAGACATCTTTGAAGTTTATACTTTTTTTTTTTTTTTTACATGGAGCACTAAGACTGTGTTTTTATGTGCACAGTTCAGGAAATAAGATGGAGGTGTGTGTGTGTAGGTATATGTATGTGTGTGTGTGTTTATGGGTATAACATAGATATTTTTCAAATGAGAATCAAAAGTAAAATAAAGTCATTATGGACTAGTATTCTAATTGAGTAAACAAGCCAGCATAATGATGAGGTGGCCTGAAACATACCTTGTTTGGCACAAATAATTCAAAAGTCTCTGTAAAGAGGTAAGAGCCAAGCTGCTGAAACTATAAAACTGTCACTGTCCAATATGGTAGCCAGTAGTCATAAATTGCTATTTACATTTAAATTAACTGAAATTAAATAAACATTTAAAACTGATTTCCTTAGCTGTACTAGCCACATTTCAAGTGCCTAATAGCCATTTATTGGACAGTACACAAACACACACACACACACACACACATATATATATACGGAAAGAGAGAGAGAGAATGTTTTTGGCATTACAGAAAGTTCTTTCTGTCACTGCCACTAGAAATTGTTAAGGTTGTTTAGACTTTATGCAATAAGTACATTAGCTTATTGATGATGGTTGGGTGGAGGTAATATTGGAGCGGTGGATTATTCTCAGTGCTATGAGTAGAGAAGCCCCTTAAAAGTCATTCTGCTTTAGCAATTGTCAGGGGTGATTCTCTTCCATTCTTACTGTTCCAAGTTAAGAAAAAAAGGACTGAAATAATATTAAAGACTGCATTACTCTTCCTCTATTAGATAAATCAAATAAAAATGATTATAAACGATATGACAATATGAACTGATTTATCTGTTTCATAGTATATCCTTTAAATGAGACCAACAAACCAATGGAATCTAGTAAATTACCACACAGAAACCCTTTGGAAATGTCTGGCTTACTTCTGGAATTATTCCAGGTGACTTTTCATACGCATGCTTGACCACACCTGTCTGTAAGCTTTTCTAATATCTGGACCCTATACATTGGTTCCGACAATTTTCAGACTGATTGCTTGCATTGGCAAGAAAATTTGGGTTTTACCAGTTAAATTTTGACAATTTTAATGCTACTTGGGCTTAAACTGAGAATCCATAACCAAAAGGAAGAACTTTACTTTCTTAAGCCTGCTGAACTCACTATGAGATGTCTCAGCCTCGTTCACTCTTCTAGCCCCCGCTTGACACAAAATATGAATGAAACATATTAGTCTCTGTAATGATGAGGAAAATAATAAAAGAGAAAAGTAACTAACTTTTGGGAGAGAAAATTGAATGTTAGCAATGGAAGTAAACTTAAAGATTGCTGATTTCACCCATAATGGTTGATGGGTGTAATTGCAGTGACTCTGAATGAAAGAAAATGATGTGAGCAAAGTTATAACATGGAGCTAAATATTTTTTCTGGGGTCTTTTGCCTGAAGTTCACCTGTGGAAGCTCCTTTTCCTTCACCTGTCTAGTTTTTGCATCTGCTAAATTAGACAATGAACCACCAAGCCTCTTTATGCCTAAGTGAAGGAAGGAGATGCTAAAGACATTTCATCTGACTTGGAACGACACATGAGTATCTTGACTGTGCAAAACCCAGCAGGAAAGGGTGTCTGATGCACAGTTAACTTTTAGGTTGATATTTCCAAGGATGATTCCTCTCAACTTTATTTCAGAGATTGGTTGAGCACTTAAACCATACATGTTCTTGAGAGCACTGAATCAAATAAATAAGCTGGAATTCAAAATAGTTTTGGTTCAAGAGTGAGAGCCGTGAGGGCCTCAAATGAAATGGCTTCTTTTTTTTTTTTTTTATACTTTAAGTTCTAGGGTACATGTGCGTAACCTGCAGGTTTGTTACATATGTATACTTGTGCCATGTTGGTGTGCTGCACCCATCAACTCATCAGCATCCATCAACTCGTCATTTACATCAGGTATAACTCCCAATGCAATCCCTCCCCTCTCCCCCATCCCCATGATAGGCCCTGGTGTGTGATGTTCCCCTTCCCGAGTCCAAGATGGCTTCTTTATATATTACCATTAAGTAATGTTTCTCACATATAAATAAGGTTTACTGAAAAGCCCAAGAAAGACGTGTAGTCCTGCTAGACGGTTATTCTACTGTTCAGTAGTCCTATGGAGTCTCTACCATATGCTACACACTTTTCTAGGATCTCTGTGCTTCTGGTAGCTTCTGGTCTGATGCACCATCACAACCCTAAAAAACTTTTCATGATGAAAAACAAACAAGCAAACAAGCAGCAAACCATTAGTTATAAGGTTGTACAGTTAAAGTTATTTTTTCTAGCAATGTTATCTTCTGAGAATAGGTAATAAAAGAAGCAATGATAGATTGTTCTTTCTGGTAAATCTTCTTACGGTATATACTTTCATGACTGTCATTTATTTTGACACAGAAAAATATTATTACCAACCCAGTGAATAGAGTGAAAAAGTAACTTGTGAAAAATTAAATCATTCAGTGGGTTGATTACAAAAAAGTCACGATCAGATGAGATTTCACACACAAACTTTGAATACAAATTTTTCGTAAGCCTACATTCAGTGTTCATTGGTATAAGAAAAGTCTGGAACAGGGAGTAGTTTGCCATTTTTTATGCCTTGAAAACTTTTTGCTTCTTTGAATAAAATCTCGCTATTTCCCCTGGCCTTGAGCCTACTCTAACTTTGGCAGAAATGATTAGCAACCAATGAAACAATATCTGTTTATGAAAACAACGCTGGAGAGCTACATGAATAACTCACAGGCGAGGAAGCTCTAGAGTCGCAATCAGTTGCAAGGGTGATTTACTATTTCTGCAAAATGCTCTAACTGCATTAATCTTTGCTCGGAACTGAGTCACTGCAGAAAATGACACAAGCTATAAGTAGCTTCAGTCACACACGCTGGAATAGAGTTCTGTCAGACCACTTCCAGAGGCTACGATGAATCATCTTGCTACTTATTTTGAGCAGCCCACAAAAACAAAAGGAAGGTAAGAGGCAATTCGGTGCCTTGGTGGCAGGTTTTGGACTGATTTTTTTTTTTTTTTTTTTTTTTTTTTTTGCTTGTGCCTGTAAAACTGTCATCTCTAAAATAAGAAAGGTCAAGGAGAGAAGATATATAGTGACTGGGGTAGTCTAAGGGCTCTGCTAAGACCACTGCATTCCATGACTACAGGGGGAGCCACTCCTTACTGGGTGGGGCAATATGAAATTGTGCAACAGGATGGCCCTATGGATGTGGCATTTTGGTACTTCAATACACCGTGACTGTGAACTTACCTTTTTGTCTTGCCATACAGACCCACTTGTATATCGCAAATCTGTCCTATCTTTTTGTATTTCTCTACCTTTCATTGGTGCATGTGTATGCATGTACATGCACACATGCATGTGTGCAAGGGTGAGGAGCAATAGTTAACTCTCTCTCCATACCTTTCCACTCTTGATGGAGGGAAAAATACAGAATAAATACCTCTGATGGATCTTTAGGATCTCACTTATTTGTCTGTGTTTTTCTGGGAGAAAGAAGATCCAAGTGGTAGGAATGGAGTCCATAACTTAATAAAGCATAGATTATAAAACAAACAATATTGGAAAAAAGGAAATCCCGAGCCAGAGACAAAAAGACAGCGCCATATGCAATTCTCAAGCTCTCCATTATTCCAAGGAATAACAGTCACATGAGTGGGCTTGAGACTCAATCCTTTCTGAATCAAGCCTTGTGATCACTGTAGCTGAAAATCTAGATGTGGGCATCTACTAAACCAAGAATGGATCCTGCTCTGATGGGGGAACTCGTCTTCCCACTCCATTGGTGCTCCTTCTTATAGAATAAGCAAGAGAAAATGGCCTTTTCAGTGGAGAAACGAACAGAATACTTGCCACTGAGCAGTCTGTATTTGCAGTACCTGCAATTTGCAATATTGCCTGGACAAGACAGCTTTGTACTTGGAAATTGGGATGATGCAGTCTCCTTGACCACAAGAAAGATGGTCCCAGTCCCATGGAAACTTAAACTCGAAGGCTGCCCCTTCAGCTAGGAGACAAGTGAGCTCACAGACCTTAACCTAGTTTGTTGTCTAAGCAACACAGGGTCATGTTTGCATAATTTTGCTCTTTGAATAACATTCCCAAGGGAAGAGGAAGTATTTCTCTAACTGGTGAATTTTTGAAATTGAAGGAGGAATGTGTTGGTTAGCATCTTCTGGTTTTCATGCTCCTATAGAGCTGATCTCCTTTTGGACATAGGGATTTTCTCTCCAATACATGCACCTTATTTTAGGGGAGGAGAGTGCGTTCTCTAGGAGGGGTTTATTAGTTACCTATTGCTGCATAACAAATTACCCTAAAAGTTACTGACTTAAAATATTTATTAGCTCACAGCTTTGTGGGTCAGCAATCCTGATTTGATTTATCTGGCATATCCTGTGCTTCATGGTCTCTTAAGGCTGAAATCTAGATGTTGTCCACAGCTACAGTGATCACAAGGCTTGATTCAGCAAGGCTTGACTCTCAAGCGCACTCATGTGGCTGTTTTTCAGAGGCCACCCACAGATTCTTTCCATGTGGGGCTCTCCAGAGGGCAGCACTCAGCAGGGCAGCTTGTTCATCAGAACCAGCAAGCTGAGAAGAACCAGAAAGAAAAAGAGAGAGTGCAAGCAAAGTGGAAGACAAAGCTTCTTGATAATGCAATCTTGGAAGTGACATCCTGTACCTCTTTCTGTATTCTTTTTGTTGTTGGTGAGTCACTAAGTTCTGTCTGTACTCATGAAGAGGGAATTGATAAAGTTGTGAATACTAGGAGTATACTGGAGTATGAAGCATCACCAGAGGCTACATCAGAAGTTGTCTACCTGCCGGGTTCAGTGGCTCACGCCTGTAATCCCAGCACTTTAGGAGGCCAAGGCAGGTGGATCACGTGAGGTCTGGGGTTCAAGACCAACCTGGCCAACATGGTGAAACCCAGTCTCTACTAAAAATACAAAAATTAGCCAGGTGTGGTGGTGGATGCCTGTAATCCCAGCTACTCAGGAGGCTTAGCCATGAGGATACCTTGAACCTGGGAGGTGGAGATTTCTGTGAGCCGAAATCACACCACTGTATTCCAGCTTGGGCAACAGAGCAAGACTCAGTCTAAAAAAAAAAAAAAAAATAGTTGTCTACTACAGGAGATTATCAGAAAGTAGTCATGGCCATACATTTATATCACATATTCCAGTATAATTTTCATCAGGAATACAGCTGATATTTTTATCTTCATCTGCCTCTCTCTAAGTCTTTCTCTCAGTTGAATTTGAATTCAGATTAGGTGACAACATTTTTGTTCTTACAGATGAGAACATTTCTGTTCTTACCTTTTCCTCTTCTCATATTTTTTCTTTCTCACTTACATTGATAAATCTTGCTAGTTTTTCAAGATTCAGCCTCAATATTATAGCCCTTAAGAAACTCTTAGCTCTAATGAGCCAGTACTAACACACACATCAATTGCTGGAGATATTATCTAAGTATGAAAGAAAAGATAACTAGAGTTATTTTCCTCAATAGGAAAACAGAGTCTGGAGGTGGGTATTCTTTCAGTAAACTCTACTCCTAACCCAAGGTCTGAAGGTGAAGCTGGAGATAATTCACTTATTCACTTCTTTTTTTGACCGAACTTCATGCCTTTCCTACAGAATAACTTCATTTCTTTAAGACAAAGTTGATAAATTTCTCATGCCCTTCTTCTTACCTCCATGCAATGGAGTCTTACAGTCTAGCAGAGCATTTTAGACTTTGTGGGGTGAGTAGTGATGCTTGTCATGCCCACCTGCACCCATTTTGGAGATGTGTAGAGACTAACATGTTCGCTAATCAATGTGCAAGATTTTTTTAGGCATCATACATCTTACACCCATACTGAGGAAAGAGTGTTTTGTTTATTGGACAAAAACTACTCAGGTTTTTAGGAGTCAGCAGGTTCTCTACTATTCTGTATCATGCTTGGTTTCTTATCTCTTCTAGTTATAGCCAATTGGAATAATAAAAAATCTCATTAGCTTTCTAATATATGTTCCTGTTATTTCCAGGAATATGTGTCAGTCTTAATATAATCTTCCCTTCAGCAGTCCCATTCTGATGGATGATTTAGGGGGGTGTGTGTGTGTGTGTGTGCGCGCGCGTGAAATATTGCCAACATTTTCTACCATATTAGCAAACAAAAAGAAATAAAATAAGTAAACTAAGTATTCAATACAGTAAGACAGGTGAAGAGGGAACATGACAGAGAAAAGAAAGAAGGGATTTATAATGGGGAAGAAACCTTTAATACTGTAGGCAAGAAAATAAAAATAAATGTGGAAAATAAAATGAAGTGCTTGTCTGGCAATAAGGCTATAAAATGATGCTTTTGTCACTTTACACCAACAAATTTAGATATCTAGATTAAATAGTCAATATAAAGAAACCATAACTAAACAAAATTACTCAAAATATTTGATTAAATCAATAACCAAAAAATCCCCTGGAAATTTCTATTTCTAAATATCACTCTACATACAGTTTCGTAGGTGCATTTCTATCAGGCTTACAAGGAACCATAGATTTTTATGATGAAACAATTCTAGAGCATAGCAAAAAAGTAAAGCTCCTCATATTATTTACTGCAGGTTATATTGCAAACACAACAAAATCAGGCATGATTAAATACATACAAAAGAAGACGAGGGGAAGGAAGTTTCTAAATTCAATAAGCACCGGTTATGAACAATAGCTTGTTACTATGATGCTATGTCTAAAATCCAGGGGCTTTAAGAAAATAAGAACTCTCTTTAGATTCTGGCTGAGAAGACTTTAATTCAAATTTTGATTGTGATAGTGAAAAAGAAAGTGCTATATAATTATATGAATAAATATATCCTCTGGCAGTTAGTATGTTTTATGAAAGACAATAGGTACTTTTGATTCAGAACTGGCAAGTCTTCCACATGAAAAAGAAAAGTTGTTATTAATCAACAATGCATCTTACAATAGAGGGCATCTTTGAATCTAAGAAAAATGGCAGCCAAAGTAGTGGAGTCAAAGAGGAAGTTCAAAAGAAGTAGCCTTGGAGGACTAATTAAATTCTTATAAGTGAAGTAAAACTTCAAGTGAGGATGTTTACTTGAAGAAGGCTTGAAGGATTAATTAAAATATCACAAACTGGGTTAAGTATAACTTCAATTAGGAAGGAATGGCATAGATTACAAGGATGTAGAGAGCCAGGGCTTTAGCCCAAGGGGGCATTGAAAGGAAAGAACCAAGAGGAACATTCACAGAAGAAACAAAGATCAATTTGAGGAGGAGTAATTATTTCATGTGAAAGGATTGAGTTTCAGTCCTTCATATTAGTCAGATGAAGAAAGGCATGTCGGGATGGATTGGTGCATAACAAGCACATAAGGTGCATGGAGAAATACGAGATTGGGAATGGTATCATGAATATAATTAAGGTTACAATAATTATTACATCTGAGGCTGTGACTGTCTTCCAAAAGAAATGTTATGTGAAGTATGTTTCAGTCATACACTTGTCTCCTGAACACAAGAAGAGTGTTGAAAGACTTTTACCTAAAAGCAAGAAAATAGATTTAGGGAAATGTGATGGTAATCTTATGTGTCAATTTCGTGGGTCACCAGGAACCTAGATATTGGTCAACCATTATTCTCTGTGTTTCTGCAAGGATGCTTTTAGATGAGATTAATATTTAAATTAGTGGACTTCAAGTAAAGGATATGTTCTCCATAATGTGAGTGGGCCTCATCCAATCAGTTGAAGGCTTGAAAAGAACAAAATGAATGCCCTTCCCTGAGGAAGAGACTTCTCTAGCAGATTGCCTCTGCATTTCATCTACAGCATAAGCTCTTCTCAGTTCTACAGCAGATGGCCTTTAGACTCAAATTGGAACACTGACTCTTCTGTGTCTTCAGCCTATCTCTCCACCCTCCAGATTTTGGGCTTTCCAAAGTCCAAAATGTGTGTAAGTCAATTTCCTATGATAAATCTCTTTCTATAAATATTAATATTCTATTTTTTCCTGTTTCTCTGGAGAACCTTGGTTAAAACAATAAATAAGCAAAAATGTATTTATGATGTCAGAAATTTACATGTAGCTACTAAGATTAAAGGAGTGAAGGATTTTTTTTTTCCTTTGTTCAGACATGTTAAAACATAGGTTTATAAATGGAAGGTAGTGGTAAAAAATTACTACTTTTTTCCTATTTAATGTATGAGATATTTGTAATACACGCAGTGGTATATATTGTTCAGATATTCAGACATATACCTTAAATGTCAAAAACATGCATGAGAATGATACACTCTGACCTTGGGACATTAGCCCCTTAAAAAGAGAAAGGAAAGAGAGGGGACTGAGAGAGTGAAACTTCACTCGTGTTTATGAATATGTGAAAAGCAAATAGGGCAAACTCTCTCTAATCTCATAGGTAGATACTTTATTGATTTTAACATTGTTTTCTGTACTTTTGTGATTAAAATATTTCATAATCAAAATGGAAATATTAAATAAAATGAAAAATAAATCATCTGAGATAGAATATAGATGTACATTTCTTTTTTCTTCTGAGGGACAGTTGCAGAGGAAGGCATTCGTTGACCATCTATAAAGTACTATTTGTTGTGCCAAGTGTTATAGATATGACTAACCCACAAGACCAGCCTCCTTCACTTAGAAGCTCCATCTAGAGATTGACACAAAGAAATGCAAGAGATGTTTTTCAACCAGAGGCATCACAGACCATCAAGGAAATGATTCTGTTTCAGAGAAAGCTCAGAGAAAGACTCTTAGAAGAACTCATATCTGAACAGTTTCAAAAATGAATGGGAATTTCCTATAATCAAGGGTTAGAAAAGCTTTATTAGACATCAGTGGTTTAAAGGCAAGAAATTACAATATGATCAACGAAATAAAATACAGATTAAACTATAGTAATAACCAAAATTAATTTATCAAAGGTTTTAAAACTTTAAAGAGGTAAAACCTGTACAATTTGGTGCTAAACGCAGGGGGATAAAAGGCAAATGGATGTCTAATAGGAGAGAAGTATTACTTTCTTTCTGGATACCCGAGAAGGATCAGTCTGTCAATGTATCTTGTGAAGATAAGCTTAAGCATACAGAATGAAGAGAAAGGCTAAAACAAAATAATTATAAATAACAAGGTCATTAATGGACAAAGAAAAGGAACAGGAAAAGTTGAAAGACAAACTAAAAAAGAAAACCCACCAACTTAAAAGACAAACCCAAATAATGAAGAGAAAACTAAAAGGTCAAACTGAAATGAATTCATAACTAACATGCCAATTATTAGGAAATTTACTAAATACATTGTGATACATCCACTTCTTGTACTGTTACGAAATGCTTATAAAAAGGGCTATGAAAACTTTGCATTATAAAGCAAATATTTATGGTATAGTGGGAGACACAATTACTTGTATGTCATGCTTATTATGTATTACTAATATAAGCAGGGACACCCCAGGATGTTCAGACACTGAACAATTTTCTGTGGGTTATTGTCTATATAAATAATTTTATTAGTTAGCAATATATTACAAGATTAATTGGTCCATGTAATGCACAGTGATTAAGTGGTGAAGATTTAGAATAATGAGTAGAGAAAAAGTTAGGTATTTGTAATTGTATAATTAGTACATGTATAGATTCTTCACAGTATCCAGACATCATATTTCTTCTTTTTCAGGTCCAGAAGCTATATCTTTGAGTTCTTTCTTATCACATGTCCCATTTTGGCCACTTTTCTATTCCTATTATGAGAAGAAAGTAGCAATGCTGTTATTTCTAACAATGCCTCATGGTGGACCATCAGTAGTCCAAAGCCCTGACCTCATCTTGTGTCAGAAAGTCACTCAAAGTCAGCATTTCACCAACCATTCTGATGGTTCCATCTCATGCAATCACACAAAAGAAATGCCATGCTGCCCAGTGGAAGCAATCTGCTTGTTACGCTACCCTCATGCACTAAAGCCATTTACAGGACCCCAGGACAACTCCATCCGTGGAAATCCAAGAGATCACCAGGGCATCTGGCAGATCCTACTAGAAAGAGGCGTGGTAGGCAGAATGCCCTCTTCCCAATGTTTACACTCTTATTCCTAAAATTTGTGAAGATATTACATTCCATGAGCAAAGAGGCTTTGCAGATGCAATTACGGTTGTAGATGTTAAAATAGGTAGATTAATTTGGAGTATTTAGGTGAACACGATCTGATCACATGTGCCTTTAAAAGCAGAAAGCTCTGTGGAGTCACAGAAGCAGAAGGGCAAGTTAGAGAGAACTAAAGTGATTATTGATGAAGGTTAGGAGGGACCTGACCCACTGTGGCTGGAGGAAGGCTACATGGAAAGCGTGAAGAGGAATGTGGGCAGCCTCTAGGAGGAAGGGTCAGCCCTAACTGACAGGTAGCACAAAAATGGGGTCCTCAGTAGCACAACTGAAAGAGATAAGCTATTAATACAAAAAGTAATGGGCATGAAGACTCTCTGTAGTTAGGGGACATGTGAGAATCGTTCCCTAATTGTTTATTTCTGACTTGGGGTTTCTGAAGGTGAGAAGCTTAATGAATAACACAGAGAAAAGAGTTCATGAATAATTGTGCCTGGGAATAATATATGAGCAAAACTCTCTTTCAAGGTCTTGGTCGTTGTAGGCCAAGAAAAATAACCTGATCCGTTTGTGTGGCTCCATGTATAGGTGCACTGCTCTGTCCAGGGAATCATTAGGCAGGAAAGAGGATGTCAGGCCCAAAGGATTATTAGTGAGGGAGAGATACAGCATCCCTCATGATGGTCCCTCAGTGGTGGAGGGAGCAAGGGTGATGCTAAACCCTACTGAATGAGAACCACAAAGCAAGAAGGCCCTCCTTGCCATGAACATACTACCAGTTTCATAAGAAGAACCCTGTGTCCATCTAATACCACTCTTTCCTACTGAAGAAGGATGATGAGTACGTTTGATATTTAGAGCAGACCATCACATTACCCCACTCTAGGAAGCCAGCATCGTAGGTGCAGTTTGGAAGCTGGTGGGTGGAAGTTGATATAAGAATAAAATAGATTTTACAATTGAAGTTTCAAACCAAACTGAATATTTAATACCCCAAATTACTGGAAAATTGAAGAATATATCAATATGCTTTTAAACAAAACGGAAGGGAAATCCAACATGGAATATTGACAGGCAATTAGAGAAAATTAAACCTTTAAAAATTTTTTGAGGCTTGGTGCAGTAGCTCACTCCTGTAATTCTAGTGCTTTGGGAGGCTGAGGCAAGTGGATTGCCTGAACCCAGGAGTTCAAGTCCAGCTTGGGCAACATGGTGAAACTCCATCTCTAATAAAAATACAAAAATTAGCCAGGCTGGGTGGCATGCTGTAGGGAGCCGAAGGCCTGAGGGTCGTGACTAGCACGGCATTCCACTGAAGTCTATATGATCAAACAGCAAACTGTTTATCATGAATGCAGAATGTGAGCAAACTCGCTTCTGTGCCTGCCGCCAGAAGGTTTGCTGGGGACAGTCACTCTCTGGCACTGTGCTCCTAGAGGTTATTTACTGGAATATCTGGAGACTGCTGTTCAAAGAACGCAGTCATGCAGGCCTGCACTAAGTCAATTAGCTGACCACAACGCCCCCTTCTCCTGATCTCCTTTACTCAATAAATGCGAAGGGCTGTAGAAGCTTGTGCCCTCATTCACTAGAAGCAAGGAGCCCCCGACCCCTTATTCCAAATATACTCTTTTGTCTTTGTCTTTATTCCTGCCTTTGTCCTCCTTTGTCACAGCTACTCAGGAGTCTGAGGTGGGAGGATCACCTGAGCCCAGGGAGGTCAAAGCTTCAGTGAGCCATGATCATGCCACTACACTCCAGCCTGGGCAACAGAGTGAGACTATCTTAAAGAAAAAAAAGGAAAAAAAAAATTTTGACACTTGTAAACATGGCTGATGCCTACATGCATTTTATAATTTTAAAACATCCACGTTTCACTTCCATGTGAAAACTCAGATCTTGAATGTGTTTTGTAAAGGGTGAAGTTCTTTTGCTGATAATAGTCTTGAAGATGGCTGTGTGAGTGTTTGCATGTCTGTGAGGTAGAGTGTGTATGTGCATGCTACAAGAGTAGGCAAGTTGAGAGTTAAATTGTACAGGACCTGCACTCTCTAGAATGGATCAGTGAGGCAGTATACAGGGAGGCTTTACTCTGGGAAGTCATTACATCTTATTAGTAAAATAAACAAAGTCTAGAAGTTCAAAGTTGGATTATGAATTACAAGAGATCCAAAGTTTTCTGCCTTCTAATCTTATTTATAGTGATAGATTTCTGAGTAAAGTATTATGAATTTTGTTTAATGTAGCCTCATCCAATTCAGTCAACATTCAATAGACATATATTAAGCTTCTATTAACTACAATATAAGAAGGAAAAGAGATAAGTAACCTGTCAATTATAATAGAGTGCCACAAATTGCTAAAGATTTTTATAGCTTTAAACCATATTAATTGAAATTTTCTAACATCTCACAAGGTTTGGAATTGTACCACAAGACACAGAGACATGATTTGTGTCCTGATTTTAAGCAAATTAATGGTAGAAATATTTAAAAAAAAAAAAAAAAAAAAAAAAAAAAAAACCAAAAAAACCCTCTGCTTTCCCAAGTTTACCATTAGGCAGCAGGATAAACTGGTGTTAGAATTCTTTCTAAGTTCTGAAACCTGGACACAAAGAGAAACTGAAAAACAAGTGAACAAATAAACAGCAACAATGACAATAGTAATAAAAACTTCCACTTGCTCCCATCTTTGAAAAATGTCATGTCTCAGAAAGGAAACAAAAGCATAACCTAAATTTAAATTGTATTTATTGCTGATGTTCAGGATATTAATCAAATCTGAATTAAAATGCATTATACTTTCTGTTGTATAAAGAATGACTACAGTGATACAGCTGATTAAAAAATTACTAGAACTTATATGATTAATTGAGTGTTTACCCAACCAAATAGTGTTTTGCAAGTGTTGTTCCTGAAACCCAGAATAATTTTGAAGTTGCATTTTGGAAGTCCCTCCAGGGTCTGAAGCAATTTTTTCTACACATTTTACTTGGGGGAAGCAGTTAAAAGTGATTTTGAGTCACATGGTTGAAGAGGTCAATGATCGAGGCAAATATACTGTCTTCAAAGGATGTTTCCTTGGGAAATAATAATTGTGGTGATGATGATAATATCTTCAAAAATAATAACAGCCACTATTCACCCATATTAATGCTTCCCAGAAGCCAGGCTCTGTGTTAAACTCTTCGTATACATATTTTCTCATTTAACACATTGAGTAAGGTCTAAGTTAGGTGTAATTATCATTATCCCTAGTTTGTTGCAAGTAAAACTGAATCCTAAGATGGTCAGTGTATCTGGACTGAGAGTATGAGGGACAAACCTGTAGAAGATACTGAAGGGTAGCGGGGACAGACTTTACAGGGCGTTGTAGCTCAGTGAAGAATTTGACTTTGACTCTCAGTAGAAACATAAACTTAATTTATGTTTTTAAGGAAATAACTTTGACTGCTCTTTTGAGGACATACTGCAAGACAGCAATGACAGGAGTAGGGAGACCCTATTGGCATAATCATGACGAGAGAGTGGCTGATACCAGAGTGACAGCAGTAGGGACAGTGGAAAGTGGTCACATTGTAAACATTTTGAAAATAGAGAAGACAAAATTTGCTGATGAACTAGTTCTAGAGTTGATAGTGAATGAGGGATTAGATATGACATCAAATGTTAGGTAGGCATAAGTAACTAGAAGAATGGAGTTAGACTTAATAAACGTGGAACTGTCTGTAAAAGCCTGTATTTATAGGGAATGAACTCATGTGGAGCTCATTTTTGGATATGTTGAGTCTGCCAAGTCTACTAGATGTCCAAATGAAAATGTCAAGCAGACAACTGGATGTACAGAACTGTAGTTCAGGACTAAAAACATAAAACTGTGAATCATCAGTGTATGGATTATATGTATTTTTATTTTAGATGTTAAATAACCAGCCCAAGGCTCAAGTGGCAGAGTCGCCTGACTCCAAAGCTCATAATCAATTAATAAACCATACTGCTACTATAATCTTAATTTTTTATTAAAGTTTACCCGCAATATTAAATCACTCATTTAACAAATATTTATTTGACCCTGTTATGTTCCGGACACTTTGCAGATTGTTGGAGATAGAGGGATTGGATTAAGACATACTGTGTGTGATTTCTTGTTACAAAAATTGTGCAGTCAAGTTGAGAGACTGTCTCAGTCCTGAGAAAATCATAGCTTAAAGAGTCAATAAACCCCTATGGTCCCAATGACAAAGAATGTAGCCAGGAAATGACTTTAGGAGAGCTTTTAAATTTTTGAGTTAAGATGTAAAATTAAAATAAAACAATTGTGTTGATTGAATCATATTAATACATTCCTGGTTATGAATTGCTTTTGGAAACTAGCCAGGTGACCATTACATTTTATGTGAAATATTTAGCATACTAGCCATTCTTTACTGAGATCTATAACAAATAATAATATCAATATATCAATATTTATTAGGTTAAAATAAGCATTTTTATACAGGAGAAGGAAAAATATTCTTTTGGATTAATGCTGAGTCTTGGTATTGGGCTAAAGTCTGTTTTCTCTCATACCCATCTATTAGTTCTCTTCTCTGCTTTCTTTCTATTTTCTGTCAGGGACAGTATTCAATTCACATTGTCTCTGGCTATTCTCTTTCTATCAAAAGCTATTCCAAAGAAACAATGAAAATTTATAATAAAGACTTTAATATGCATTTAAGTCTGCTCTGCCCTTCTTGGGGTTATGTTTAGTTTATGTTGTCACATCGCTGCCCCACTGAACAAGGGTTCGAATGTCTATGTACAATTGTGTGGTGGATTTTTTATGTGTCAGCTTGGTTATGGTGAACCACATTTTTCACAATTTCACTTCTCTTTTCCTTTTGTGTGGGTAAACTGCAGATTCTTGTGTGAGATTTGGAGTGTAGAGGTGAAGCAGCAGCCCTGTTGAAGCTCATACATGCCAGTTACCTACTGACCCACTTCATGGGCACAGAGCCGAGAAAGGGCATGCAATAGCTCCTTCTTCCCCAGGGTCCTCCTTCAGATTCTCTGACTCTTGTGCCAGGTGTGGGTGTTTAGCTCCATGGGGAAGGGACCTAACTTCTGCAGGACACTCATGCCATCAAGGTCAAGGGAAATAAGAACTGACACAAGTTATAGTCCATCTTTCTGAGCCTAGTTAATACTTGTGAGTTCCAACTAGTCATTTATTTTTTAAATAAGCCTTTTATTACAGAACCGTTTTAGATTTACAACATTATTGTGAAGATAGGGTTTTCACATGTCCCATACCTATTTATGCCTGTTATTAACATCTTAGATTAGTATAGTATATTGGTTCTAAGTAATAAATATTCATACATTATATTATTAAGTAAAGTTCATACTTTAATTTTTTTCCAGTATTTTCTTTTTGTTTTAGGGTCTCATCTAGAAGTACCAAATTACACTTAATAGCCACACCTCCTTAGGCTCCTCTTGGTTGTCACAGTTTCACAGACTTCCATTGTTTTTGATGACTTTGACAGCTTTGAAAATTACTGGTCAGGTATCTTGTAGAATGTCCCTCTATTGTGATTTGTCTGATTATCTTTCTCTTTCCTAGTTATACTGCGATAATATGTTTTTGGGAGGAAGAACACAGAAGTAAAGTGCCATATTTTCACATCATATCAAGGGTATATACTATCAATATGACTAATCACTGTTGATGCTAACTTTGATCACCTGGTTTTAGGTAGTGTTGGTCAGGTTTTCCCATTGTCAAGCAACCCTTTTTTCTTCCTCTTTCTATATTGCACTCTTTGGAAGAAAGCCCGTTATGGTCAGCTCACATTTATGAATGGGAAATTATGCTCTACCTTCTTAAGGACAGAATATCTATATCTATTATTCAGAATTCTTCTGCATGAGAGATTTGTCTGTTCTGCCCCATTGACTTACTTCTTTTGTTCAATCACTTACTTGTGTCAATATAAACTCATGAATATTTATGTTCTTATTAGGGTTATAATCCAATACTACTTCATTTTGTTGCTTAAATTGTTCTAATATTGGCCACTAGGAGCCCTTTCGGTTGGCTCCTATCTCTCTGACATCCCTATCATAGTGTTTGGTTTATTTTTGAGCACTTTCTTACTTTCCGGCACTACAAGATGATGTAGGCTCATCTCATATATTTCTCATTTCACTTCTAGAATCAGCCACTTTCCCAGTAGTTTTGCTTCCTTTTGTTAAAAAATGATATTAGAAATCAGTCTGGACACCGAGGTATGCTTATTGCTACAGGAGTTTCTTTGCCAACAGGCCCTCTCAACTGTTTGGGCCAGAAGATATTTGTGTGTATACTAACCAGTGTATACAGACATATCTATAAATATTTCTATATGTAACCATCTGTATCTATGTTTAGCTAAACATGAGTCCATATTGCTGTCTCCAGGGATACTGCTTGTTCTTGCTTTTACCCGGTTTACATTCATCTTTCCTTTTCCAACTTCTTGCCCTGTGCACTTCAAGATCCAGCATTGTATTAGCAGATAACATCATGACAAGAGACTGTTTAAGCAATTTTCACAATTTGTGTAACGTTAAATCCCTGTAAGAAAAATAAAGGCAATATATGTGTGTGTGTGTGCATGTGTAGGTATATATGTATATATTATATATAAGCATATATATTTACATGTATATGAACATATATTTATATAAATCTATGTATATATGCATGTATGTGGATGTACATATATATGCATATTTTATTTATATATACATACACATATATACACACATGTGTATACATATATGGTAAACCCAACTTATTCAACTTCAGGTATCTTTAGTGCAGCAAAGCCAATCGTACACCATGGGGAAATGTTGGGTATCTCAGTAAGAGGGGATTAGAAAAGTCTGTTATAGTATTTGAGCTTTGGTTGAGTAACTTTGGGGAGGTTCTAAGGAAACGGAGGTTTGCTCTAGATTGGGTGTTATGAGAAAGTAGAGGTAATTTTGTGATTGAATATTTTAATAAATATTATCTACAGGAAGGGCAAATGAAAGTAGGAATAAAGCTACAAATGGCAAAACATAGTCTCTCATTTAAAGAGAGAGAGGACTGTTTGCTATTTTGGGTTGCACAATGACTTGTCTGAGGTATGTGTTTAGTGAAATTGGTTTTGTCTAATGAGAGAACTGAGTCATATAGTTGTAAGCATCAAATCAGTTTGTAATAACATTGAGGCTTAGCTAAGGATGTCAGATCTGTCTTCAGAAATCAGCATCTTTTTTGAACATTGATATATCTATTGGTTGATCTATTACTATCTATCTATCTATCCATCTATCTATCTATCTATCTATCTATCTATCTATCTATCTACTTACCCATCCACCCATGTGGCATAACAAAAACAAGAAACATATATTGAGTCTTTGCCCCTGTATCCTGTCATATAACTCCTAAAATCCTTGGGATCTCAGATGTGATAAGTGTCTTTCTGGATGCTAACAGGATGACTGGTGCCTGTGGACTCCCGGCTAGCCTCAAGATGGGGACTGGTTTCCAGGAAAAGCACCCATATGATTAGAGGGTTAGAAATCTCAGCCCCAACTTCTGGCCTCCAAGGAGAGAGGGGCTGATGATTGATCCAATCACCAATGATAATGGTTTAATCAATAATGGTTACATAATAAAGTCTCCATAAAAATCCAAAACAACAGAGTTCAGCGAGCTTCCGGGTTGTTAAACACTTGGAGAACTGAGAGTGCAGCTTCCTCAGAGGGCACAGATGTTCCATGCCCCTTTTTGTATACCTTGTCTATGGATCTCTTCCATCTGGCTGTTCCTGGGTTGTATCCTTTTATAAGACACTACTTATAATTATTTTAATTTACTTTATTACAAATAAATTGTTTTCCTGAGGTCTGTGAGCCATTCTAGCAAATAATTCAGCCTCAAGAGGGAGTAATGGGCCGGGCGCGATGGCTCAAGCCTGTAATCCCAGCACTTTGGGAGGCCGAGACGGGTAGATCACGAGGTCAGGAGATCGAGACCATCCTGGCTAACACGGTGAAACCCTGTCTCTACTAAAAAAATACAAAAAACTAGCCGGGAAAGGTGGCGGGCGCCTGTAGTCCCAGCTACTCGGGAGGCTGAGGCAGGAGAATGGCATGAACCTGGGAGGCGGAGCTTGCAGTGAACTGAGATCCGGCCACTGCACTCCAGCCTGGGCGACAAAGCGAGACTCCGTCTCAAAAAAAAAAAAAAAAAGAGGGAGTCATGAGAACCTCTAATTTATAACTACTTTGTCAGATGCACTGGTCACAGACTGGACTTGAAATTAGAATAAAAAGTGGAAGGGTGGGTTTGTGGGATTTGAGCCCTCAGCTTGTGGGGTCTAATGCTATCTCCAGGTAGATAGTGTTGGAATTAAGTTAAACGGTGGCACAATCAATTGGTGTCTGCTTGGTGTGTGAAAAAGACAAACATTCAACTGTCCGAAGTGAGGTATTGAGAGTGGTCTAAGTATAGAAGAAAAAAACAGTTTATGTATTTGCTACACATTTGATGTCAGATAAGTGTGATTTACTAGAATAGCACTAGCTCACAGAAGCATGTGGTTTGAGAAGAGGAAGAATGAAAGGGCAGAGGATGAGGAACTTTAGATTTCTAGGTGGTCACGTGGTCACCCATGGAAGAGCAGCTGTGCTGTGCTCAGTTACTAAAAGTTACCAATGGGATGTAGAGATGGATATGACCCCCAGAGAGCTGGTTCCCTGAATGTGTAAGAAAATGCAAACTAATAAGGAAAATGAAAATTAATATGAAAAAGGAAAAATATGCCGTCCCTTAGTTATTGTTATTTGTAACAATAAAATGAAATTAGAAGAGAATGCTAGGTAGGACCTTGATGCTAGACCAAGCTCAGATTCCGTCTGAGATTCTGCCACTAACCTCAAAGCTGACTCCTATGGGAAAAATTATTCAAGGACAACAGAAAGTACCTCTTCGACCTCTGGTCACCAAGGAGACAGTCAAAGTGGAAGAAGCGGAAAACGAAGAATTTCCTGAAACCAGGGAATGTCATCTGAAGGAATTGTTTCATTTTCTGCATCAGTATCATCAGCTCCTTGAAGAAACTTTCCTAAAATGGATGCGAGAGTAATTAATTTGGGGGCAGTATCTTTGGCTTCAAATGCTGCGAAATCAAAAAGCATGTTTGGATTGATACAGGATCCACAGCTCACTGTGGGAAAATCAGACATAGCTGTACATGATCCAGACACAGAGCAGATTATTTCCAAGTGAACAGCTAGCCTGGTGGACTGGATAAAGGCCACGATAAAGTCTCCTTACCTTGAGAAGGACTGTTCACCTTCCTCTATAAATGCCAAGTGGAATAGCCCCAGATGAAGCAATGGATATGCTTTGTGTACAAGCCATGTGAGACTGGCTTAATGATAGCTGGGCTATTCACCTGCTGATTATGCCCATAACCCAGGTCCTGTTGAGTGCCGTGGTTAAAGGGTCCCTGTTTACATGGGCATCCCATAGAACCATATCACTTCAAAACCAAACAACAGTTCAGGAGAAATGTAGAATTTGCTGTCTTAGCTTCCCGTCATGGGTCTTACAGATGCTAATAAAAATATTAGATTAATTAACAAGAGAATGGGGAAAAGCTAAGGTGAGTCAAGGGACTGGTCTTAGTAGGGTAGAGATGTCTAAATGATTACTAAAAAATAGGTGAATAACGCAAATATTGATAGAAGAAAAAAAAAAGAGGAAGAAGAGGAAAATGAGGCGGGGAGGAGATAGGGGAGTAAAAAAACTTATCCCAGCAGTGAGAAAATCTTTAGATGGTTGTTAAGAAGCGGGATGAATGAAACAGACATTGATGAGGCTAAAACTATAGTTTAAATAGAACACTCCCGAAAGTTGAATGAGCCAAAGGAACCCCTAGCTTCTCCTCCAACATTAAAGGGATGCAAGTAAGTTCACCCTATTTACCCATGTTAGAAGAAATTTTGAAAGCTGAAAGACAAATATTACAATGAAAACTCTGGCCTGTAATCATTTTGGCTAATGGTCAGGCAGATTTATCTAAATAAAAATTAAGAAAATAGCCAGAGTCTCTTGGCTTAACCCTTTATTAGAGACCCAAACACTTTGCATTGGGTGAAATGGTTAGAAGATAAGTCTCTGGGACTCCTTGATATGGGAGTATAGACAGTGTGGTGCCAGAACTCATTGGTGAAACCCTGATGTGGGCTATGATTAGATTGAAAGGACATACAGATATATGTTGAGAGGATTCTGGAAATTGGAAGGCTTAAACAGGCTTTATATAAAGAAGTTGTGTCTCCTTTTTCTGAATGCTTCATGGGAATGGATATGATGTCTGGCTGGGGAACACTTCCCTGACCTAGTATTGTAAAATTGAAACCTGCTAATAAAGTCCTAATGGAAGCTACAGTAAGGGTTGATGGAATTCAGGTAAAAGTTTGCAGGAGAACTGGTATGGTTGAACAGGCTTTATGTGAAGTGATTGTAGCTCTTATACCTGATTGTATTATGGGGATGGACTTTGCATCTCACCAAAGAATGTTTCTCCTGCCTAGTACTGTAAAGCAGAAGGCATGTAAATCTACTCTTCAAGCAATATTAATTGGCCATGGTAAATGGGAACCCAGTAAGATTGACCAAGCCTATGAAGTGCAGAATTCAAGCTGGAGTGCTGATAGCAACAAACTCTCTGTGTGATGCTGTATGTGGAATGTAGCCTGAGGCTTGTGGCAAAAGCCTGTGAGTGGATGCCAGTGATGACTACTGGGATTCTGAACTAGAGAATTTCTGCTTGAGAGACTAACACGCTACTGGACATTAAATGAAACTGACTCAATGACTAAAGAACATAAAAATTATCTTCAAACCTGAAATACCTATGATGTCTTCAGAGACATCATAGAAATACTCTAATGGGAATGGCAGTGCTCAGAAGAGTCTCATAATACAATGGAAATGGTTTTGCGGGATGATTCTACCTGGGTAATACAAGGTAGGGATACTCATGTGCAAGTCACCTCATTTTCCCTAGGACAGATTCTGGAACTGTGTGAGGAATTGCATTATTTTTTCATTGCCTGGATAGTGCCCTATAAACAGCTCTCAACTGAACAACAAAGAGCTTTTTGGTTTGTGGACAGTAGTTCCAAGGTGAACAGACAACATCTTGTTTGGAGGGTCGCCACATTGATCAAGGAAGGTAGAAACAAAACAGCTCAGTGGGGTGAATTGCTTGCTGGTTTCCTAGCAGTAATGGAAGATTTGAAGTGGTAAAAGCTCCTGTGTTTATGTTCATAACAACTCATGGGTGATGACCAATGTCCTGGCCATATGATCAGGCAGGAGGGCAGTGGAAACCTGGCCTATCAAAGGGATGTCGATATGGTGTGCACAGCCCCATGGAAATTTGAAGGACACATTAAAGTTGAACTTGTCAGTGCCTGTAAGAAGAACTCTCTTTCAAATTTGGAAGGTGATTGGAAACACCAGGTGAACCTTTGGTGTATTCCCTTAAAGGGGCCACCTGCATCCATGAGATGATGGATATAGGAGGACTGCATCAATGCAGGGACAGGCTGAATGTAGACACTGTCCTTTTGCACCCTTTGAGGCACAAAATGCCAATAAGAACTGTTCTATTTGTCAGCCAAAGAGGAGAGACTACAGATGGCTATGTAACAGATTCCCCAGGAAGAAGGCCTTACATGTAACTGACAAAACAGACTAATGTCTATAGCCCCAGAGGCTGTACATGGGTCATGACAGGAATAGACACCGACTCGGAACCCAGGTTTGCTTACTTGCAGGTAGGTACAAATGCTCAGAATACCATTAAAGAACTGGACAGAAGCTATTTCATCCCTTTGGATGGCCAACCAGCATTGCTTCAGATCAAAGAAAACACTTTACAGCCTATAATGTTCAACAATGAGCAGATACTCTCCTCAGAGTAATAGCTTGATAGAGAATTGGAATAGGCTATTAAAACTTTGGTTGCCTAAAATGAGGGTGGAGGTGGGTGGGTAGAGGCCTGAAGGGTTGGCTTAACACCTGAATGAGTTTGTGCTTACACTCAACATGAGTGGTACTAAAGGAGTGTCCACATTCTATTTCTCTGTTTTTCTGATGGATCTGGGGAAGAGGAAGTGGGGAAGATGCTGGTATGACTATGCAATATTTCCCAAGAAGGTTAGATGCTGGTATACTGACTGTACTTTTTTTCTTTCCTTCTCACACTACCTCACTATCTACTCCAGTGATTCTATTTCTTTTAATGGAACACTGACTAATACATTGTGAAAAGGAAAATCCCTGAACTCCTACACATCATACCTCTTTAGCATTCCTCAGGCCCTGTGTTCACCTAATGAAGGACAAAGTCAATCACAGAACTACCTGCAGGAAAACTCCATGAAGGTAACAACTTATAGCAGGGAGTTTTATGTATGCAACCCAGCTCAAAGCTTATCAACTGTGACCAGGATTGGAAGGGGAGCCTAGCAGTCTCTCCTTGGCTGGAACAATGTGACGCTATATTAGCATGGCATGTTCTTCACAGAGCCAGTTTGAAAACATTGGTTCTGTTGCTTGTTGGGATAGGACAACCAAAAGTATTTGTTTTTGTGGCTCTGAACGCTTTGGTCTTGAGATACTGGCTGAGTACCATTTGACAGGTTTTGTCCATGTGAGGAGGAAATTTGTATGTTTTTCATTAGCAGCAACCCAAGTTATCTTGAAGACATAATATCATTTAGCAGAAAGAGGGCTAGGGTGGGAATTGAGAAAAGTAAAGATTATCCTTCACTCTTCCCAACCAACTGTGTGAGCTTGGACAAATTGCTTAACGTCTCTGCACTTGTTTTCCTCATTTTTACAACAATGGGAATTAACGCATTTATTTATCATGGCCCTTTTGACTTTAATTTTTTGTGTGTGCTTTTTATGTTGCAACAACTTATCAAGTATAAAAAGAAAGTAATTATTCCAGATTTTATTATTTCTGTGGAAGCAGAAGCAGAACTTTTAACAAAAATATGAAAATAAGGGTTAATCTGAAAAATTTGGTTTAAAACTCTAAATTCCTATATTTCTGAAAAAGGACATTTGGGATTCCTAACTACATCTCTATCATATTAAACAGATTTCAAGATGCCTTTGGTCCTTACAGGAAAGTAAAAACAAGGGTGGGACTTGAAAGAATTATTTATCGTGATTTTGTGTTTATAATTAATACACATATCTTTTTGAAAAATTAGAATATAGTCATAAGTTGACAATCCATTTTTAGTCAGTCTGTAATGCCTAACATCTCTTTAGTGTATATCTTACACACATGTTCACACTCACAATATAGTCATTTTCACATGTAAATAAATACTTTTGTCCAAAATTTAAACTGCATAAGCAATGTGTTTGCCTGCTTTTTTCTTTAGATTTATTGAAGCTCTCTCTACACATCAATACATATAGATCGCATTGTCTTGTTAATGTTTACCTAGCATTCAATTACATGGATGTGTGTGGGAACTGAGATTCACAACTTATCTTCATCCCTTACTGTCTGTGATATCTTAGACAAATTTGTTAATATCTCTGAGGTTCAGTGTTTCATCTGCTAAAATGGGAGTAACTACTTTAATGAAGAACTGTTGTGAAGATTAAAAGAGTTCTTGTCAAATAATTGTACTTCCCTAACTTCTGTTTAGAAAAATGTTAGGGGAAAACTGTTAGGGATTTGAGTGGATATACTGAGGCAAAACAAACAAATAAGGCTATCCATGTACAAATAAGTTTAACTAGACTTTAACTGTGTATAATTCACTGTAGGATTTTTCAGAATTTTTATTATGCAAATGTATTTTAGTAATGAGTTCTTCTAAATTTACTTCTCAAGGAGTTTTTTCTTTTTCTTTTAAAAATAGCTTTGTTGAGATATAACTCACACATTGTACAATTCACCCACTTAAATGAACTGCTTTTAGAATATTTATAGATATGTAACTATCACCAGAATAATTAGAATACCTTCGATATCCTAAAAAGAAACTTATATCTCTTATTCATCACTACCAACCATGCCTCCATCTCTCCCCAACCCCTAAAAACCACTCATCTAATTCCTGTCTCTACAAATTCATTTGTTCTGGCCATCTCATATAAATAGAATTGTACAATATGTGGGTCAGGGAGTCTTTTGATCACTGAGCACATTTTGAAGCCTATCAGAATAGTGATAGGAAGAATATGCTTTACTAAATATTACCTTGGAATACCCAATGTCTGATATGTAGGTGGCATTCTATAAATATTCGTTTCCAGTATGTATTAAAACTCAAATGGTTAGATAGTGATCAACACTGAGGATTCCAAATTATTTTTGTCTCTGAAATATGGGAAAAAGCCTCTTTGTAAAAGGGAAAGGAGGGAGGAGGGAAGGATGGTTAACTAACCTTAAGAATTTATTAGGCAAGTGACAAGGAACTGACAAAGGGGCATCTGAACTGGTGCCTTTGGAGTTATACAACGCCCTCAATTTTTATGAAGAACTCTTTGAAGTGAAACATGAACATTCCTTATGACATGGCCATCCTGGCATATTTTGTTTTGACAGGCATGAGAATATACAATATGGAAAATGGGCAAGGGGAACATTTGTGGATAGAACCTTGTACTAGAAAGTGTATTCACTCAGTGCTATGGTTTGAATGTTGTGTCCTCCTAAAACTCGTATGTTGAAACCTAATCCCCAATGCAATCATTTTAAAATGTGGGGCCTTTGGAAGGTGATTAGATCATATGGGCAAGATTAAAAAGAGGTCTGAGGAAACTCGTTCGCCCTTTCACCATACGAAAATGCAGCGAGAATGCACTATGAGGAGGAGGCCCTCACCAGACACCAAATCTGCTGGTGCCTTGATCTTGGACTGCCAAGCCTCTAGAACTGTGTATACACCACCCAGTTTATGGTATTTTTGTTACACAGCCTGTACACAGCAGCCTGTATACAGAAGTGATACACAGCAATGACAATTCAGAACAACCTCAATTCTATTGGCTTTGTGGACTGTCTTCCCAAAGGATGGTACAACTGTGAAAATCAATGGCAGTTTACACAATTATTTATTTCTCTCTGCCTGCCTAGGGTTTGGATGCAGCACTACACTGAGAAGTGACAACAGGGAGAATTTGGGCAATTTGCCAATATAAGAAGATATATATATATAGATATATATATAGATATATAGATATAAATAATCAATTAATAAAAGAATTTAAAAGATTTGTTATTATGCCATAATTTGGTGGTCATCATGCTAAATTCTTTGTGTTCATTATCTCATTTTTGAGTTAAGTCATTAATTTATCAACAAATTACTATAGATTACCTACCACTCTGTGGTAGGTACTGTGGTACTGTTCTGTACACTTGGAATATATCAGTGAGCAAAAGAGATGCAAATTTCTACCTTAATGGAAATTATATTTTAGCAAAGTTTTCTTGGATTTCCTCTTTCTTCATTCCACATTAAAACTTTTAGATACATCACGTATTTGTTAGCAAAAACTTCAAGACAAATGATGATGTCTTTACCCTGGTGATGCATGATAATCATCTCTGAGGCTTTAACAAGTGCATATGCCAAGCCCTTGCTTGGTGATGTTGATTGAATAGGTGATGCTGGAATGAATTTAAGCATCTGCATTTTTTCAAACCCCAGCAATTCTGAATTTCAGTCAGGGGTGATATTTCTACAGTAAATATCTACCATTGGCTCACCGGCGAAATGAAAAGGGAAAATAAAAAAAAGAATGGAACTGTTACCTTCTGCTTCTATGCCTGCTGAGAACAGGCCCCCAAATCTGGCCATAAATAGGCCATGAGAAACTGTCCATAATCAAAATCTCTGCAGCACTGTGACATGCTCATGATGGCTATGACCCATGCTGGAGGTTGCTGATTTACCAGAATGAAGGCAAGAAACCCCTGGTCAACCCAGGGCAGAAAACTGCTCAAGGCATTCCTAAACCACAAACAATAGCATGAGTGATCTGTTCCTTAAGGACATGTTCCTGCTGCAGATAACAAGTCAGAGCCTGTCCCTTTGTTTCCCATAAAGAATGCATTTAGCTAATCTATAATCTATAGAAATAATGCTTATCACCGTAGCTTGCTGTCAATAAATATGTGGGTCAAACTCTGTTCGTGGCTCTCAGCTCTGAAGGCCGTCAGCCCCCTGATTCCCACTTTGCACTCTGTTTCTGTGTCTTTGTCTTAATTCCTCTAGTGCCCCTGGGTTAGGGTCTCCACAACTGAGCTGGTCTCAGCATATGCCTCCCTAATATTTTGGGTATTGATTTTAAAACCCAAGTATGCTGCTCTATACCAGCATGTATTCAACAAACATTAACTAAGTACATATAATGTGTCATATACTCTGAAGGTTACCTACTATTTTAAATATTATGCACAAGCCATTTCTAGACTATTTGACTCAGATTTGAGCTTCATGATTATTAGAAATTCTTGGAAAATTCGATCTACTTTACCAATGTAATAAGTAATGCAGCTTTTCTACTGAAAGATAAGTATCATTTTTTATTTTCCATCAAAGTTTCTAATTTCTGATGAAAATAAGGTTATTATCTCAAGATAACACATAATGTATTCTCTCTACCTAGTAGACAATTGTGCTGAATATCATCTTTTATCTCCTCTAGATCTGTCATTTTTACTCTTCTGTGTCCTAGGACTCTGACCCTCTGTGGACTATGTCAGTAGACTACCATGACCTCTGGCATTTGATTCAATTTGAACAATTAAGAAGCAGGGAAGTGGGAAAAGAGAGCGTGAGATATTCCATGGCCAATCTCTGCAGATTCACCCAGGCTGGCTTTGTTCCTGAATTGAAAATCATGGCTCCTATCATGTGACCATATGGTCATTTCTGAATCTGGGTTCTAGGAACCACTCATTTCCTTTCCCTATTTGGAACTAGGATTGGTTATACTCTTTTCTGATTTTACTAGTTCTTGGAACTTCATTAATCCTTTGTAAATTCTCACTTTATAAACCTCTCCACAAACTACCCAATTTAACTGTGCCTTCTATTTTGTGGCAGTGCTTTGACTGATACAGCAATTCATGTGGCTCTAGAATCTGCTAACTTTCATGTAATATACACAAGCAGGCTAAGAAAGGACTCTGGAATAGACAGAAGTACCTTTAATGCTTGGATCTGGCACTCACTGTATGTTACCTCTGCAAAATTATTGTCTTCCAAATAATCAGTTGCTTTGTAAAAATGAGATGACGGACTTATTTCACAGGGCTGTTGTGAATATTAAAAAAGAATAATAGGGTGAAGGGGAGTATAGATGAACAAGATAAACTATACATGGTTATTAATAATTGTTTATGCTAGGTGATAGGGGCATAAGGGCTTATTATTACTATTCTTTTTATGTTTGCGTATTTCTGAAATTGTTTATATACTTACAAAGAGGCAATACATTCTTATTTTATAGAGTACTACAGAGGGAACTTTAAAAGTTGAGATTGGCCAAGTATAGAAAAGTTGTCACTACAAAGCTTTGGTTCAGTCTTTGTATAGCTAGAAGATGGCTGTCAAAGGACAAATGGCTTGAACATACATGTTAGAGAGCATAACATTCTTCTGGATAGTAGATGTCTGGCTAATATTTGGCAGCAATAAGATGAATAAATCCATGGCAAGTTTTGGTCAACATATGGTGCAACTCACCATTTAAATAGCATGGATGGTTCTGTTCATGATGGTGATGGGGACTCTGTGTGGGTTATGCTGTACTTAGATAAATGTTTCTTCTTCATAATATAGCATTAGCATAAACCATCTTTGGTATTCTAAGTCTTGTAAGCTTTGCTAATGTAAATTATCACCTCTAATTAACTCCAGAACGTTGGGAAGATTGGGTCTAAGTCTGATGAACCGAAGGCATGATCTTGGAAAAGGTGAATTATTTTGTCCATGTGGCCAGCCAGTCTTCCCCAGGTGATTCTCTTTGCTTTTCTGCTAGGCTATTCTTCCATTTGAAACTTCCCATTTTATAGAACATACGAGTACCCCTCAGAAAATTTAAGTACCATTTAAGTCCTTTAACTGTTAAGTGTGGAATCTAAAAATGCTTCTTCTATCTTATATTTTAGTGGAGAATATCCTTAGTTAGTAAAAAGTTGTTTAACCTGATGGATCAACAATAATGGTAAAAGAATAAGTGCTTCACAGTTTAGACTCACTTCAATCTCAGAATCGCTAAATCTGCCAATTACAATTTCATATGATCAATGTAATAATAATGATACTAGTAGAATAGATAGGGCAGCAATGTTAAAAGACATTATAAATTATTTATATGGATCCAAGTTTAGAGTACGTTAATATTTTCACTGTAGTATCAGAATCTTGGAAGAATGAAAAGTTTGAATGACCTGGAATGGATAGTTTCACTGAAGGATAATAGGGAAAGTGATGCTTTCCTGTTGAAAAGTAAAGTGTGATTCTTAGTACTGTCATTTTTTATTGCAAATTACATTATGAAAATTTAAGCAGAGAATTGCCCATGAGCTACAAATGATTGCTTCTTATTTACACTCAACCTGTTTGACTATGAAGTGATATTTTAGAATGAAGTCCCTCGTATTGTTATTAACATCACGGTAATTATGTCATTATTGATAATATTGCCATAACATAATTTTAGTGGGAGTTTTTCCTTCAGATCCAGTGATGTTCTAGTATAACAAAGAATAATAGCTCAGCGTAATGACTTTGGAACATAATTTTTGTTAATATGCTTCATTAAAACGTCAAGAATGTGCTGAAGACAATGACCTCATTTATTTCATGAGATTTAAAAATCCACACCTGTATGTTAATTTAGGTTTGTGTGCCTTCGAAATGATAGTACTTTTGAAATGGAAAAACTAGCTTATACCACATGTAAGGATAATCAATGGAAATCACTTTATCTGCTCCAACCTCCTACCACTCTCAGTTGACAACGTAATACTGAGAAAGGGGAAACATGCTGCGCTAATTGAAAAAGTGATGAGCCATAAGGCAGTAGACCAAGTAGACTTACATGGTGCTATTCCACTTCCTGATTGTGTGGCTACAAACAGTTCTCTGTGCTTTATCCAAAGCAACAGGTCATCAAGAGTCACAGTCTAGCCCAGCACGGTGGCTCATGCCTATAATCCCAGCACTTCGGCAGGCAAACCTGGGTGAATCACCTGAGGTTAGGAGTTTGAGACCAGCGTGGTCAACACGGCAAAAACCCATCTCTACTAAAAATACAAAAATTAGTTGGACGTGGTGGTGCACGCCTGTAGTTCCAGCTACTCAGGAGACTGAGGCAGGAGAATTGCTTGAACCTGGAAGGTGGAGGTTGCCAAGATTGTGCCACTGCACTGCAGCCTGGGTGACAAAGCATGACTCCATCTCAAAAAAAAAAAAAAAAAAAAAAATCACAGTCTAGTGGCCTGAAGATAGAATTCAATTGAGGAGAAGGGATACCTGTATTACTTATTTTCTAAAATTGACTTTGAGTACATGTATGTAATGTGGGTTCTCTTCATTTTATCACATTTCCCACCACTTGTTTTCCTCTAACCTTTGAATGCATTTAAGATGTGTGAGCTGCTTTTGGTTGGGCATCTTCAACAGCTACAGAAACATAAGAATTTTGGTTCATGCTTGAAAAACTTACATTTTCCATCATTTCTACATCTAAATTTCAAAGATTTGAACACTCTTTGCTTTCCTCTATTGGATTTTTGGTGGAATTTTCCTCAATAAAAGATTGCACTCTTTGTATCACAATATTTACCTATTTTTTCTTATGCTCACTACCTAACCACCTCTGCTTTTATGTAACATGCATTGATGTAAACATATGCTTTTAGATTGTAAATGCATTTTAGGGCTTATAATCTTCAAATGGACCCGTTCACTACATCTTGCCGTCTTGCACTGCTGTCTGTTACATAAGTGTTGCTTCATCTCAGACACATTCTTAAACCTTCCTACGACAGACAAATAATTTCCCAGTCACATTTAATTTTGTTGATTTTAGTCCTTGTTTCAGCTTAAACACAATCATCCCCAGAAACTATTGTTCACAAAAGCCCATGTTCAGGCATGTGTTACCTCCCTATTGTTCTCTAAACATACACGTATTAATTACTTAGAGTCTTTCACTCTCACAATGATTCTGATTATTCATTTAATGTTTTATAATGACCTCAGCCTAAATTAGTATCACTAGGAAGTACAAAAGTTTTGCTTATGATACGCTTCCTATCTTTCTCCACAATTGCAAATCCCTGTTTTTTATTTTTACATAAATGACATTTTCATTACAAGGTCTTTCTTAGTTCAGTCTTTCAAAAATAAACATTGTGTGTACTTGAACTGTGAAACCCCAAAATTTGAGACAGGTCTCAGTTAACTTAGAAAGTGTATTTTGCCAAGGTTGAGGACTTGCACCTGTGGCACAGCCTCAGGAAGTCTTGACGACATGTGCCCAAGGTGGTCGGGGCACAGCTTGGATTTATACATTTTAGGGAGATGTGGGGCATCAATCAATATATGTAAGAAGTACATTGGTTCAGTCTGGAAAGGTGGGACAACTTGAAGCAAAGGCAGGAAGACTTGAAGTGGGCAGAGGACTTTCAGATCACAGATTGGTGAGAGAAAAAGACAAAGGGTTGCATTCTTTTGAGTTTCTGATTAGCCTTTCCAAAGAAAGCATCAGATATGCATTTATGTCCTGCGAGCAGTGAGATAACTTTGAGTAGAATGGGAGGCAGGTTTGCCCTAAGAAGCTTTCAGCTTAGTGATTTTGGGGGTCCAAGATATTTTCCTTTCACAAAACAATCTCTTACATATAGAGGAATATTTGTAACACGTAAGCATTTTAAAAGACAATTGTAAGGCCTTGAATCAACATCAGTGATATCCAGGCAGTATTCACCATGGGCCTTGGGTGAGACCCTGTAGTGTGCTGGCCTCAGGTGTGACTCAACATATTTCCAGCCATGGTGGCCATGGGGGAGACTCTTTCTACTTGCCCAAAGGAGAGGGAAGAGTAAAAAGGATTTTGTTCTGCAGCTTGTATACCACCTTAGCCACAGTAAAATAAAACATCAAGCAGAATACTAAAGTCTTCAATCCAGGCCTTGGCTCTTGGATGGCATTTCTAGACTTCCCCTGGGCCGGAAGAGAGCCCATTTCCTTAAAGGGAGAGACTCAGGCCTAGCAGGATTCACCGTAAGCTGACTAAAGAGCCCTTGACCCTTGAATAAACATCAGAGGTACCAGGCAGTACCTGCCTGCCACCATACTGGGACAGCGGGGACCATGGGAAGAGACGTCTCTGCTTCAGAAAAGGAGAAGGAAGAGTAAAAAAGACTTTGTCTTGCAACTTGGGTACCAGCTCAGTCACAGTAAATTAAACTACCAAGTAGATTCCTAAAGTTTTCAACTCCTGGCCCTAGTTCCTAGATAGCGTTTGTAAACCCACCCTGAACTAGAAGGAAACTCATTGCACTGAAGGGAAGCATGGCTGAATTCATCAACTGCTAACCAAAGATCCTTTGGGCCTTGAATAAATATTAGTGGTAGCCAGGCAATAGTTGCCACAGGCCTTTGGATTAATAACTGGAATATATAAGGAGCTCAGATAACTCAATAGGAAAAACATCTAACACTCTAATTAAAAATGGGCAAAGGATCTGAATAGATATTTCTCAAAAGAAGAGCCTATTAATGGCAATTGAGTATAAAAAAAAGTGCCCAGCATCATTGATCATCAGAGAAATGCAAATCAACTGCAATGAGATATCATCTCACCCCAGTTAAAATGGCTTATATCCAAAAGACCGGCAATAACAAAACTGGCAAGGATATGGAGAAAAGGGAATCCTCATACACTGTTGGTAGAAATGTAAATTAGTACAGCCACTAGAAAGAACAGTATGGAGATTCCTCAAAAAAACTAAAAATAGAACTACCGTATGAATCAGCAATCCCACTGCAAAGTATATGCCCAGAAGAATGGAACTCATTATATCGAGGAGATATTTGCATTCTCATGTTTACTGCAGCACTATTCACAATACTCAAGATTAGGAAGCAACTCAAATGTCCATCAACAGATGAATGGATAAAGAAAGTGCGGTACATATACACCATGAAATACCATTCTGCCATAACAAGAGTGAGATCCTATCATTTGTAACAACATGGATGCAACTGGAGGTCATTATGTTAAGCGAAATAAGAAGGCACAGAAAGACAATCTTTGCATGTTCTCATTTATGGGGGCTAAAAATTAAAATAATGAAACTCATGGAGAGTTGAACAATGGTTACCAGAGGCTGGGAAGGGCAGTGGGGCAGGAGGAGTGGGCATGGTTAATTGGTACAAAAACATAGTTATACAGAATGAATAAGATCTAGTATTTAATAACACAACAGGGTAATATAGTCAACAATAATTTATTAGACATCTTACAATAACTAAAAAAGTAGAATTGGAATGTTTATAATACAAAGAAATGATAAGTGCTTGAGGTGATGGATATCCCGTGATATGGTTTGGCTCTGCGTTTCCACCAAGATCCCGTGTTGAATTGTAATTCCCAGTGTTGGAGGAGGGAACAGGTGGGAGGTGACTGGATCATGGGATTGGATTTCTCCCATGCTGTTCTCATAAGAGTGACAGAGTTCTCATGAGATCTGGTGTTTTAAAAGTGTGTTGCACTTCTCCCCTCAATCTCTCTCCTGTCAACATGAAAAGAAGGCGCTTGCTTCCCCTTCACCTTCTGCCATGATTGTAAGTTTCCTGAGGCCTCCCAGTCATGCTTCCTGTTAAGCCTGAAGAATTGTGAGTCAATTAAACCTCTTCCCTTCATAAATTACCCAGTCACAGGTAGTTCTTTATAGCAGTGTGAGAATGGACTAATACACACCCCATTTACCTTGTTGTAATTATTACACTTTGCATGACTGTATCAAAATATCTCATGTACCCCATAAGTATATACACCTGCTATGTATCTATAGAAAATTTAAAAAGCAACAAAAAAGGTAATAGTAAAGTATAAAGACTAACTGAAAATCACTCATGTAACTCCCACCTATCTTAAGAGATAGACTATTGCCAGTAGCAATGTAAGTCCTCTATGCGCACAAGGGACTGCCTCTGCAATAGAGACCATCAATAGTCCGACCTTTGTGGTAATCATTCTCCTGCTTTTATTTATAGTTTTATCACCTATATGTTTATCCTTTAAGAAACAGCTCACCATTGTCTCTTTTAAAAATTGCTGTAGAAGGAATCATTCCACTTATATGATTTTATCTGCTTTCATTTAACATTGCTTGTGAGATGCCCTGATGTTAATGCATTTAGTTATGGTCTATTCATTTTAATTACTATATAATATCCTATTACATACATCACAATTTTTCTTTTACTCAGACCTATTATTGATGGAAATTTATGTTGTCCAACTTTGGCTTTTTATAAACAATGCTTCAGTGAAACATACTGTGTATCTCTCCTGGTACAGTTGTACAAGAGTATCTGTAAGGGATATCCTAGGAGAGGAACTGCTGCACCCTAGAATATGTGCACTTTCAGATATTCTAGATTAGGAAAAATCAATTCTACATTAATTCATGTTGCTCTTCATCCTCTTTAACACTTAGTATTGGTAGTTTTTAAAATGTTTGCCAATCTGGTCAGTATGTAAGAGTTTTCCTTTCTCTCTTCTCTTTTCTTTTCTTTTCTTTTCTTTTTTCTTTTCTTTTCTTTTCTTTTCTCTTCCTTCCTTCCTTCCTTCCCTCCTTCCTTCCTTCCTTTCTTCCTTTCTTCCTTTCTTTTTTTTTGTCACTCTGTCGTCCAGGTTGGAGGACAGTGGCGTGATCTCTACTCACTGCAACCTCCAGGTTCAAGTGATTCTTGTGCCTCAATCTTCCGAGTAGCTGGGACTCCAGGCATACACCACCACACCTGAATAATTTCTGTATTTTTAGTAGAGACAGAATTTCACCATGTTGACCAGGCTGGTCTTGATCTCCCGGTCTCAAGTGATCCACCCAGCTTGGCCTCCCAAAGTGCTGGGATTTCAAGGGAGAGTCACCACGGCTGGCAGGATTTTTAATCATAGTTTCAGTATGTATTTCCTGGATTATTAGTCAGACCATACTTTTAAGAGCTCTTCCATCATCTAGCTGGGAAATGTCCTCTTTCTTGGAACTTAGATAACGCATGCTGTACATTGTGCTGTTTCAGTGTTTTCTTTTTCTATGTCCTATTATACTTATTTTTATTCTGTACTGTGTGATTCCTGAGGGCAGAATCCAGGTTTTAGTTCCTGTTTGTATCCTTGCAGTTTGTAATACATGGTCACATTAAGAATAAGCTATCCATTATCATTTGCTGAATGAAATCAATGAATCCCTGAAGGTATGGATTGCAAAGCAGACATTGGGTGGGGCTGACACAACACGTTTTAAAGTCAGAGAGACTGGGGATGAACACTATCTCTTGTAGTTACTAGCTGCCTGGGAAAATTTATTCAATCTGAATAAATACTGTTCTCTCCACTGCAAATTGGAGATAACATTAACAACAGCCTAATAAGATTGTTTTAAAAGTTAAATGTGATAGTTTATGCAAGTTACATATAAGTCATAACAGTCACTTCTCAATCACTGATAGCCATTATTATTGTTGTTGTAATTATTACTACTCCTACTACTCAGATACTGCTTTAAATATATGATCTAGGCCAGGCACGGTGGCTCACACCTGTAATCCCAGCACTTTGGAAGGCCAAGGCGGGTGGATCACGAGGTCAGGAGTTCGAGACGAGCCTGACCAACATGGTGAAACCCCATCTCTCCTAAAAATACAAAAATTAGCCAGGGGTCATGGCATGCACCTGTAATCCCAGCTACTCCGGAGGCTGAGGCAGGAGAATCACTTGAACCCGGGAGGTGGAGGTTGCAGTGAGCTAAGGTTGTGCCACTGCACTCAAGCCTGGGTGACAGAGCAAGACTATCTCAAAAAAATAAAAATAAAAATGAAGTACATTGTCTAGAAGAGTGTGATGTTTGTGTGTTGTCGGTCTTTCAGTGTTAAAGATCAGAACCGAAATACATTCCTTCTCTGCTGAGATAGCCTTAAATGGAAATGGGAAAAAAATATCAGAACTCATTATGTAGAAATGAAATGGAGCAAATAATTTGGATCACTCTTGTTTTACATTATTCAAAAGTACGTGCAAAAGGGGCTGGCCCGGAGAAATAAAGAACATAAAAGGACAAGGACAAGAAGAACTAGGCTAGACTTTTATCATCTCCTTCCTACTAATACACCCAAGAGGATACTGAAGATGCCACCAATTCAACCTCCAAGTGCAGAGAATCCAAAAATTCCAAACTGCCTCATAAAAGATAGCCAACTGTCACATTTTAGAGTCTAGTTTAGAGAAATATCACAAATGTGTAAGGGGACCTCAGAACACTTCGAAGCCGATAATATGTTGGAAAAAAAATCAAAACACTCAAACGAGTACGGAAAAAATAATTAGGTAGAGCAATGGCAGCCGCAGGAACAGATCTGCATAATTGTAACAGCATTTTATGGAGAAATGTAAACTAAAGCCTCTAGTGCCTTGTTAAGCCAGTGTCAGTAAAATGTAAGCCTCGATAAATGAGCTATGTGTTTGCCAAGACGGAATCATTGCAAACATTCAGAGAGAGGTTAACATTTAGGAATCTGGATTTCAATGTAAACATATATGCTTTAAAATATTCCACAGTAGTAATTGCAAAATGTTTTCAGAGTAGTTACATTTACAACACTGGTCTCATATAATTTACATGTACTTTTCCATAAAAAACTCTTTTGATGTGCAAATGTAAATAGCAAATTAGAAGCAGAGGTTTACCCAAACAAACCATTTCAAGACATACGTAAAACTAAGCAGAATTTGTGGAAGTAGATCACGTCTCTGCTTAAAACGCATCAATGGTTGTCTTATAACTTACTGAATAAAGTCCAAAAGCTTTAATGTTAGCACAAACTCCTTCCAAGACACATTCGTGTTCTTCAACTATGTTTTCAGTCATTCTGTACAGACTTCACATATTATGCTTTAGTAATAACAAACTGCAGTTTTGCCTGCTTTATAGTTGATGCTATTTTCTCAGTGGAGAAAACCCTTCCAAATTCTCTTTATTTGGCTAAGTCTTATTTAGTTTTCATGAATAAACATGTTTCCATGATACCTACCTGGAGCATATGAATTAGATAAGGATGCCCCATACTTCATAATACACCACACAGACCTTTATCTTTCTATTGACTGCATTGCATCTATAGTAATTTTATATAGCTGACTTCTTCATGAGTTTCCATGCTAGTGAAACTAGGCACATTATGAATTAAGTTCTTGTTGAACTTCATGTGTGTGACTATCAGTGTGAAATTACTAATTCATGTGTGTGACTATCAGTGTGAAATGGCTAGATTCAAACTTCGGCATTTTCATGTTGAGAACCTTCAGGAGTGACACATCTATGGGTATATGAATAAGGTGTGAGAAGAGCAAGTTGAGCTAGACTCTGAAGAGACCTGATTGTCAAGACAAAACTTTTTGCTCAGCTATGTTATTCAAGGAAGTGCTGCCTGCCATAGATTCAATTTTGAGCAGAGGTTAAGACGGTTGATAGGGAAACTCAGAAACCTTCCTTGAACATCCATATTCTAAGGTTGATACGTGGCTGTTCCTAGGCACTGCCAGATGGAAAAGGAGAAGGGGGTGACTACAAACATGTGCTCTACTTCTGCTGAAATGGGCTGATGTCTGCATTTGGTTGGAAGCAGGGAAACTGGTGAAAGGGTGTGATCAGGAAAGGGTGGGTCCATTTATGAGCAGCATAAGGGTGCAAGGGCAAGAGGAATTAAGCTAATACTGACAATAAAAAAAAAAAGTACAGAGGTTAGTCCACTTAGGAAGCTCAGGAAATTTTAGCTCATAATATAAAACTTTCAAGGCCACTCAGCTTGATAGCTTTTCATTTTACAAGCCAAACTAACAAACATTATCTAATTTGAACTCAATAATCTTGTGAATCAGATTCAAAGAATTTTGAGCTGATATGACCTCAGAGATTATCTTGATTGGTGTTTTAAGATATATTTGGCTGAAAAAGAACCTCACATAAATATCCAGTATGAAAGCATATTACACTGTGGCTCCTGTGGGGGAAGAGTGAGATCTTATTCCTGGTTACATGTTATGTTCCATTTTCCCAGGTTACTTCACCCCTGAGGGCTCGATTCAGAATAGAGATTGAGAATCACGGATCTCGCTGAACCATCCAACTTTCAAAGATGAATAAACTGAGGACCCAGAGGTGAAGTGATTTTTCCACAGTCCCACCAACAGATATGGCCAAACCAGGGATCCTTTTGCATTGTGGTAAGTGTGAGAAATAGAGGCAACGTAAGTAATCCCATTTTGTCAATGAAGAAACTAAATCTTGGAGTGACTCTATGATGACCCAAGGTCAGAATTCTGACTAATAAGTTCTAGGATCAGAACTCCAACCCAGGTCATCTGAAGTTACATGTAATAGGCCTACACTGCCATCAATATTTATAAATGTATAATGTTAATTATACTACCCTGAAATTCACAACCAATCTATCAGAATAAGCTGGAAGTTTTGTACTTAACACATGCATGTTAAGATTCCATTTTATTTCTACAAAATCAATTTTCTAGCATAGGAACTTATGAATGTGTGTACTAGAAAGCTCACTGAACTATTCTCATATCCCCCCGGTTAAGGAGATGCAGTACAGAAGTTTAGTGTATATTATATTATGACACCATTGCTTCCAGAGAAAACTTTATCAGGTAGTATGAACCCACACATATAGACTAATAGTGGCCATCTGGAGCACTGTATTGAGAAGGGTTTTATTTTGTTTTGTTTTTGTTCTTTTTTATTGTTGTTGTTGTTGTTTTGTTTGTTTGCTTGTTTGTTTTTGAGACGGAGTCTCGCTCTGTCGCCCAGGCTGGAGTGCAGTGGCAGGATCTCGGCTCACTGCAAGCTCCGCCTCCCGGGTTCACGCCATTCTCCTGCCTCAGCCTCCCGAGTTGCTGGGACTACAAGCACCCGCCACCAAGCCCGGCTAATTTTTTTTGTATTTTTAGTAGAGACGGGCTTTCACCATGTTAGCCAGGATGGTCTCAGTCTCCTGACCTCGTGATCCACCCACCTCGGCCTCCCAAAGTGCTAGGGTTACAGGCATGAACCACCGTGCCCGGCCCGAGAAGGGTTTTGAAAGTGTGTGCAAGTTCAGAGATGTCTATCTTGGGCGTAGAAATGGAGAGTTCTTTACCCTCCTCTTACTCCCTCCATTGATGAACAGAGTTTTAAAATCAATAATACAGTATTTAGTCTTTTGGGTTAGTAGACCCAGAACATTATATTTCTGACTAGAATCAATCATAATAGGAGCATTCCCATTTCGAGAGAGAGGGAATCACCTTTGCATTGGCAAGGTTTACAACAATGGAGTCTCTATTTTATAACATATTCTATAGAATGCTTTTGAAATGTTTTAAGTGTTAACCATGCATTAAATTCATATTAGTTTTTTGAATAAAATTAAAATATCATAAACTATAAATTAATTGTACAAAATTAAAATACTATAGAACAACTAAAGATCGCTTTAATCTCCAACCTTAATCTCACTTTCCCAGAGATAATCACTATTATCAGTTAGGTAGATTATCTTTTCATATTTTTCTATGCATTTACATACATCTGAAAATTTAATACTGATAATAAACTCTGAAAGATAGATAACGCCCTGTTAGAAAGTATTACCTATCATGGGTACTCAGTTTTCACAAGTTCCTCACTCATTGATTTATGCTAAAATTCTGTCGCAGATTTTGGGAATCACCTGTAAACGGTAAGAACAAGGTAGCAAGGCTGGGGCTTAGCTGTAGACGATAAAGCCTTTACCTGAGGATTGCAGGAATGAGAGGCTTCTCTGAGAGGCCCCAAGTCGATTTTGCCCTTCTCCAGAGACAGAGAGCTGGTCTACCTGAGGCTGACATGGGGAGGAAAGGCAAGGAGAATTAAGTAATAGGCTGATTGCTCCCATTGAAGAATTAGAGTAAAAACTTGGTCTTTAGCTTGCTGCATTTCAGCTTGGAGGTAAAAAGTATGAAGAATAGCAAAAGTAGAAATTTGAAATGATTTCTCTTTCGATTGTTGAAAATCCTACCAGCTCTCCAGTTTTCTGAGTTTTCTTAAAACGAAGGATATCAGCAGCTATGTTAGTTAGCCTAGGTGTCTATGATGCGACATGAAATAAAACTTCTTTTGTGAAATGGAGAAAAAAATAAAAACATTTGTTCTTACTCACTGAACGATCAATCTAGAGAAATAGATTTCAGAAAAGAAATAATCAGTGTACTCTACAGCATTTTGCATTATTTTTTTGGTCACGCATAATTCACCTAGTTCAATTCATATTTAATCCTACTCAAACCTATTTTTCGGGAATTGCCTGAATGTCAATGGTGATTTTGTGCATTTTACAGTCACTTTTATAAAGTGGAAAGTGGAAAAAAATTCTATTTTCCATTTCCTGCCAGGTCTTATATCTTACCCTTCACTGGCAAGAATGTCCAAATCCAGCGCTTACACTTCAGAGGTGTAATTTGGTTCTAATTTTATTTTTAAAAATTTGCAGATGGAGTTAGTTGCTCACTGTATCGTTTTATTTTTTTCTAAAGCAGTATAATTTCTGGAGTGCAAATGAGAAAGATTTGAGAGGCCTGGTATAAGACATGAATTTAGTTAAAATTGTTCTTCTAGAGTGTAAATTATACATCGTGATCCTGATATTCTAGTATTATTAACACAACTGATGCATAATCTTAAAGTTATATATGCCTCCACCCTTTCATTTGTAAACCTTCTGGAGGATTAACATGCTGTTCAGTAGTCTACAGACCTGCAGGTCTCTACTCTGGTTGCTTATCAAATTTAGCAATGTAGCTTTTAAAACATATGGATGTATGGATGCCAGGCTCCATCTACACATTTTTGGCTTGGGCATCTCATGTTTAAAAAAGTTGTCAAGTGATTCTAATGCACAAACGATGGTTGGTTTTTATAACAAGGGTAAGTAAAAGTATCAGCCCCACAAAACCATTGGTAGAAGATGCGATATTTGATGGAACTCTTCATTAATAAATCCCTAAACTGGGGTATTTTGCATTTCTTTGTAATAGCTATAGACTAGAATAAATATAACTCAAAATTCCCTCTAAATCTAACATTTGTAACTTTCCTCTGTTTAATGACAGCATTTGTGCCAATCAGCTGCAATACTGATTATGAGAAATTCTGGAACTGTGGATTAATTATCCTCTTTAATTGAAATGCTTTCAAGGTGTTTGGGATACATGAGAGACTTTCAATGAATTACTAAGAATATTCAAAATGGAAAATAAATCTACCTTGTTTCCCTTCCCTAAATAATGCCTTTGGATATATATTAATGCATCAAGTTGCATAAACATGACAAAGTTATTATAATTATTTTCTTACTTATCTCCAGACTCTTCCTTTATGAATATATTGCACAACAGTAATTCTATTTAATAGTAACCTAGCAACAACATGCCTGAAGGAGGATGCTATTTCACTTAAGATGGGAAGCTTTGCAATAGATAGACTGCAGAAGACTCACATTCTCCATGGGTTAGGAAATCTTATGGAAAAAATCATCACCTCTTTCCCCCATAAAAAAGTTAGGCTAACTATGAAAGAGATCTCAATTATCTCTCTTTTACTCTTTTGCTCACAATATTAGACATTTGTGATAAAATGCCTATTTAAAAAAGACAGCAATGAGCAACTAAATTGTGTAAATTTCATTTTTGTTTGTTAAAAACAAGATGTATGTATACAGATGTCCAAATTTAATGTGTAGATTTTGATTACTTTCTTGGGTCAGTTTACCCACTTTGACTCAAGCTCTGATTGACATGATACGTGAAAAGTCAATAAACTTACTTGAGATTTTGACTTTCTATCCTAAGTCATTGAACTAGGTGGCTGGGTGGGTTTAAAGATAGTTACTGTCTTCTATCCCTGAGACAATTTCTTAAGACAGGAGGTTGAATAACTCCTGCATTTATGATTAGTTGGAACATTTTGTTGGTCTTTAAGATGAAATGTGCAATAAGAATGTAAAATGTTATTGAGATCATGCATCATTTTTCCTATGACTTTATTTTTGAGCTTGTATATTATTCCTCTTGCTACACCAAAGTTGCTTGTTTTTCTCACATGATAAACGTAGCTTGATATCATCTTTAAAATATAGTGCCCCTGGCAGGAAAGCATCTCCAGAGAAACCTTGTTATTAGCATACATATGGGTATGCAAATACAAAAAAATATTTACACAAAACTTTCTCTAAGGATTTTAAGAGTCTTTACACCTATTATCTTCTGAGTCTTTAACATAATTCTGGGATGTGAATAGAAAGTCAACATTATTACAGTATGTGCTTTCTCTTTTCATTAAAATGGTCCTGATTTTTCTCGAGTTCCAGTTGAGAGACCTATTAGTATTAAGCATTATTAATTGCTTATCAGTTTTAAAAGGAGTTTATCCAATTGTATCCATATATATATAAATGCACATCATGTATTTAATATGCATACAAGTGTATAACATAGCATACATATATAAGCATGCATCTCATGTATTCTGTTCATGTGTGTTGATATTTGTTCCAGAATTATTTTCTGTGGCTTATTAATTATGTTTAGATGATCTGGACAGTTTAAAAGAATTAAGAAACCTCTAATGCAAGACATTTAAAAGAGAAGGAACTTTTCATTGTAGTTTGTAGACTAAAAGGAAAGGATATGAATCCAAATTACAGGTTAAAACAATGCTGATCCCAGATAGAAGGCTCTTTGAATGTGAATGTCGTTGCTCTCAAAAGAGATGTGTTTTGTGGCAGACAATAACCACTTTTGGACTTTTGGTCACTTGATTGTATTTTCTTCTTTCCTTCCCCAGAGAGGGCTGGAGGAAAAGGTTAGAACTCAGGGTGTCATCTTAATGAGATGAAAAGGATGTCAACCACAGCAGCCCTACTTTGTAGACAGAGTCTTACCTGAAAAAATAAAAATTAAAAAAAAAAAAAAAAAAGATAGCATGGTGGCTTATGCCTGTGATCCCAACATTTTGGATGCCAAGGCGGGTGGATCACCTGAGGGTCAGGAGTTCGAGACCAGCCTGGCCTACATGGTGAAACCCTACCTCTACTAAAAATACAAAAATTAACTGGGTATGGTGGCAGGCGCCTGTAATCCCAGCTTCTCAGGAGGTTGAGGCAGGGAGAATTGCTTGAACCTGGGAGGTGGAGGTTGCAGTGAGCCAAGATTACGCCACTGCAGTCCAGCCTGACAACAGAGCGGGACTGTCTCAAAAACAAACAAGCAAACAAACAAAAAACTACTTACTGGTTTCTTTTACACAGGCTGGTACACCAAAAGTGGCTAGCTTATTAAAAAGTATCTGAATGCTTTCCCTTTAAGGTTGAGATGGCAAAAATACTCACTTTTACCACTCTTCTTAACACAGTACCAGTGGTCTTAGCTAGTGCAATCAGGCAAGAAAATAAGAAATAAACATAAAAATTAGGCAGAAAGAAAACTGTTTATTCTGCAATGTGACTATATATATGTGTGTATATATAAATATGTGTGTGTATACATATGTGTGTGTGTGTGTATATATATACAGAAAATCCCAAGGAATTTATAGGAAAAAAAAATCTCCTACAACTAATAATTGTGTTTAGCAAAGTCACAGAATGTCAAATTAACACACAACAATCAATTGTATGTTTACATACTAGTAATGTACAATTAGAAGCCAAAATTTAAAAGAAAATGCTAAACCAATTACAATAAAAGATGAAATCCTTAAGTATATATCTAACACAACATGTACAGAATCTGTGTGCTGAAAATTACAAAATTCTGATGAAAGAAATAAAAGGAAACCTAATGGCAACCTACTATGTTAGTGGATGTGTATATTCAATATAGCAAAATATTAATTCTCTTCAAATTGATTTATACATTTAACAAAATACTAATCAAAATCCTATCAGGTATTTCTGCATATATTCATAAGAGGATTCTAAAATTTGTATAGCAGGGTAAAGAAACTGTAACAACTATAATAATTTTGTAAGAGAACAATAAACTGGGAGAAATCACACTGCCTGATTTAAGACTTTTTATAAATAACTACAATAATTAAAACATTGCGGTACCGGCAAAGAGATAGAAACAAAGACTAATGAAACATAATGGAGAGTTCAAAAACAGAGTCACACAACTATGAATAACTGATTTTTGGCAAAGGTGCAAAAGGAAATCAGTGAAGAAAAGCTAGACAGTTTAACAAATAGTGTTGGAAGAATGGATCCTATATCTGCAAAACAATAAATCTCAAGCTAAGCCTCACACCTATATACAAATTAAATAAAATGGATTATACATATAAAACCTAAGACTATAAAACTTCTAGAAGAAAATTTAGGAAACAAATCTTTGTGGGATGAGGCTAGGCAAAAAATGATTAGATAACCAAAATTATGGTTCATAAAAATGATAAATTGAATCTCACTGAAATTCACTTTGCAGAAAACATTTTAAAAGAATTGAAAGGCACACTACGAGATGAAAGAAAATATTAGCAAATTACATAACTACCAAAATACTGGTACAAACAATATAAAAATAGTAAAACTCAAAGGTAAGAAAATAAACAACAAAATTGAAAAATAGGCAAAGGATTTGAGCAAACATTTTAACACAAATAATAAAAGAATAGTAAATAAGTAAAGGAAAGGGCTTTCAACATTATTCACCTTTAGGAAAATACTACATAAAACTAGGATGAAGCCTGGCACGGTGGCTCACGCCTGTAATCCCAGCACTTTGGGAGGCTGAGGTGGGCGGATCCCCTGAGGTCGGGAGCTTGGGACCAGCCTGACCAACACAGAGAAACCCTGTCTACTAAAAGTACAAATTTAGCTAGACCTGGTGGTACATCCCTGTAATCCCAGCTACCAGGGAGGCTGAGGCAGGAGAATTGTTTGAACCCGGGAGGCGGAGGTGGCAGTGAGCCGAGATCACACCATTGCACTCCAGCCTGGGCAACAAGAGCTAAATTCTGTCTTAAAAAAACAAAAAAACAAAAAAACTAGGATGAGTAACTATTGTGCTTACCATCAGAATGATTAAAGTAAAAAAAATGATGACAGTAAGTTCCAGTGAGGATGTAAACCAACTGGAACTCTAAGGCATTGCTGATGAGAATGGAATATTACATAGTCACTCTAAAAAATAATTTGATAGATTCTTATAAATTTAAATATACATCTATCATATGAGCCAGAAGTCTCATTCTTAGGCATTTATCTTAGATAAAGGAACATTTGTTTTCACAAAAAAACTGTATAGGAATGTTTATAGCAAGTCTATTCATAATTGCCAAAAACTGAAAACAAGCAAATGTCCTTCAATGGGAGAATGAATAAATAAACTGTAGTAAATAAAGTAAATAAATAGAATATTATGCAGCAATAAAAATGGAAGAACTATGGATACATGCAACAACTTGGATGGATCTCACAGGCAGTATACTGAATAAAGGATCCAATCTCAAAAAGCTAAATATTATACATTTACATTTACATTACATTGTCAAAAAGGCAAAACTGTAGTGGAGGATCATTGTGTGCCAGGAGTTGGGTTGGAGGGAAGGGTGTAAATATAAAGGGATGACACAAGGGAGGTTTGTTAGGGTGATGGAACTGGTTTTAATCTCATTATGGGCATGGTTAAATGTATCTATACATTTGTTAAAATTCATAGAACTGTGCATCAGAAGAAAAAAGTGAATTGTATTATATAATAGTTTAAAAATAAAAAGAGCATTGAAATAATCAAAATTCATAGTAGTTACACTTTTCAAAAGGTCTCTTTTCTTATGTGTCACAAAAATATGTAAATGCCTTGCTAGCATAAAAACAAGTCAAAATCAAACAGAACAAAATAACAATGAAAAGAAGAACAGTAGCGGCAACAAAGCACTTAGAGGTAAACTGCATTGACACAACTAAAGTACTGTGGAATTCTGCAATTATGAAGCACAATATCTCTCTTGTATTAAAATATCTTTCTCTTGAGCTTATTGTTAAGAAATTCACCTCCACGTAATCACTTGACCTTCTTTTCTTTCATGCTGATATTCATTTGAATGTTTTGATTAATAAGTTTTTACTCCAGGAAGGTATTCACTTCTTATTTCTGAAATACTTCTTTAAGTTCGGCAGACTACTCATATGCATAGTAATATTTGAATTTTAATGTACTCTCTAAAGATTATCCAAAAGCACTTAATGAATACTCTAGTTTGTGTAATAAGATATTGCTATTCACACCTCGGGATTCCAGAGTACATACATATTAAATAGGAATTAATATTTATGGTTGTTCCCATAATTATTCTAAAACAGGGACAAAGCTATGAAGAAATCTCATTTCTGATGTGCAGTTCTATGAATTTTAACACATGTATAGATATATTTAACCATGACCATAACGAGATTATCTGATTATTGAACTAACAAAAGCCAAATCTAAATGTATCTACTTCATAGATTTTTAGCGGAATGACTTAATTTATAAGGAAGATGCTTTTTTTTTTTGGATGGAGTCTCACTCTGTTGCCCAGGCTGGAGTGCAATGGCACCATCTCGGCTCACTGCAACCTCTGCCTCCTGGGTACAAGTGATTCTCCTGCCTCAGCCTCCCGAGTAGCTGAAATTAAAGGTACACTCCACCACGCCCACCTAATTTTGTATATTTAGTAAGACAGGGTTTCACTGTGTTAGCCAGGATGATCTTGAATTCTCGGCCTCTGAAAGTGCTGGGATTACAGGTGTGAGCCACCATGCCTGGCCTAAGATGCATTTTAAAAACTCTTCACATGCCCGATGAAACTAAGACTAAACATTGTACTTTAAAACATCTGATTCTTTGAAATCATGCATAAATTTTAGCTTCAAGATCAATCTCTTGTTCCTCTGGCTGAAAGTTGTGTTGGATTATCCCTTATTGAGGTGTTTATTTAACAGAAACCTACCTGAATCTTTCAGAAAAATATTATTGTTTAATATTTAAGGTATTATAAAAGACATGATCTAAAGTAGTTTGTTTCTCATGTCTTCTAATTTAACAAAGAAACACTGCACTAAATTAGTCATTTATTTTATAAATATATCTTATGTAAAAGCACCTACTATGTGCCAAGCTCTGAGGAAGGCATTGAGAATATAATGGTTTTATGAGCTCAATTATGTCTCCCTCTCTACCTCTCATAAATTCATCTGTTGAAATCCTAACACTTAGTGCCACATAATACAATTATATTTAGAGACAGGGTCTTTAAAGGGGCAATTAAGTTAAACCAAGGTCAATAGAATGGGCTCTAATCCAATATTATTGGTGTCCTCATAAGAAAGTAGATTAGGATACAGACACACACAGAGAGAGGACCATGTGCCCACTTGAAGAGAAGAAGGCCGCCTGCAAGCCAAGGAGAGAGGCCTCAGAAGAAACCCACCTGTTGACACCTTGATTTTGGACCTCTAGCTCCAGAATTGTGAGAAAATAGATGCAAATATGTACCCGACTGGCATGAAAGTCAAGTAGTGAGTCAGAAACAAAACACTACATGAGTAACAATTACCATAGATTCTGTCTGAGAAAATTATGGGGGCCGCAGCAGAATAAAACAAAGGTACCTGATTTACTTTTCCAAAGGTGATGTTTTAAAGTGAGGATTGTATGGTATGATAGTCACCTGGTTAAATAAAAGGAAAATTCTTCCAGGTAGCAAAAATAACAAAAAACAAATTCGAGAAAGAGTCTGACCCCCTGAAATGACTGAGAAAATGCTACTGTAGGAGGAATTCAGTGAGTGAGGGGGAGAGAGTAGGCTGTGGGTCGAGAAACAGGCAGGGCTGGAACAAAGAGAATATTTTAGAATTCACTGTTTTTCAGCTCATTCTCTGTTACTTTTAACTCACCTTTGGCCTTTGAACGCCCTTCTGGGAGATAACTCCTAGTTCTTCTCTTCTGAATTTGTTTTTTAGGACTGCTGCGTAGAGGCACGTATTCTTGTGTTTTATTTAAGACAGAATGTTGCCTGGAGCCACCTTCTTCTAGGCTCTAGTAAAGAGTAAAAGGTTAGGCTCTAGTAAAGAGTAAAAGGTTAGACTGAGACATTTCAAACCCCTTTCTACCTTAATATTCTGTGACTCTCTGCCCTTTTTTTGCCTCCCTTAATTATTATATATTGCTTTAGGCTTGAATACACACGCAGGAAAAAGACAAATAAAAAAATTGTTATAAAATCTTTAAATCATGGCTCATTACAGAAGAGCCCTTGAGGTGTGCTCTCATTAGTGTGGGTTGTTTGCGTGTTTTTATTTATTTATATTTGATCATTCGCCTACCTAATGTTTATTGATGGCGTGCTGTATGCTAAGTTTGTGCTAGATGCTTAGTGGTCTATTAACACTGTTCATCTCTTCCTGCTTCTTAGTGTTTAGAGAGGAAAACAGGCACTAAGAAGCCAAATAAATAAACATGTAATACGAATTGTAATTAGTGCTTAGAAAGAAACACACTAAGTAGAGTGTAAAAAATAACTATGGAAAAAACAATTTATTGGATTGGAATATTCTCATCCTTAAAAGATGAGAAGGAATCACCTAGGTGAAGTAGAAACAAAAACATTCCCAGTACAGGAAACTGCAAATTCAAATACCTTGAATTTGAAAGGAGTTGTGTATTTTAGGAGCTAGTAACCATACAGCATGGTGAGGGTGTATTGTAACATGGCATCAGATGAAACTAGAAAGAAATGCATGGCTGAGGAACATGGGTAAAGGTGAAAGCCATCATTCTCAGCAAACTAACACAGGAATAGAAAATCAAACACCGCATGTCCTCACTCATAAGTGGGAGTTGAACAATGAGAACACATGAATGCAGGGAGGGGAACATCACACACCATGGCCTCTTTAGGGGATAGAGGGTAAAGGGAGGGAGAGCATTAGGACAAATTCGTAATGCCTGTGGGGCTTAAAACCTAGATGACGGGTTGACAGTTGCAGCAAACCACCATGGCACATGTATACCTATGTAACAAACCTGCACATTCTGCACATGTATCCTGGAACTTAAAAAAAAAAAAAAAATGCATGAACCACATCTCGACTTTATAGGATGTGGCCAGGAGTGGGTGGTTAGTGGATTAAATAACCAAAAGTATAAGCAGAAAATTTCCAAAACTATTCAGTGGTCAGGGGCCCATTATTCGTTGTCCTTAATAAAACCAAGTCTTCTAAGTTTGTGTGTATTTATTTCTATTTTCTGAACTTTAACTGTATGTGGATAATTAATATAATTATGCTGGGTTTTATTTAAGCTATCACATTTGTTTTATCTTATTTAATTTAAGGGACTTTAGAGCAATATTCTGTATTATAGGAGAATAAGGAATATATCCCCTTTCACAGAAATAACTTCAATGGAAGAATAAGAATAAAAACAGAGAGAATGCGTGTGTGTGTTATTATCCTTAAAAAAAAGTAGCGACTGACCTCTGTCATAGCAGATCTGGTTCAAAGAACCTGAACTGAAACTTGGCTGTAGAACAAGGTTTAATAAAACTCAGCTCTACCTTTTTTTTAACCTGGTAGCTAAAGAAAACTTCTTTAACGAGTAAAATTAAACTGAAAAAGAATAAATCCATTGTGCTCAGGCTTTCTTTTGAAGTTCCAACAGTGGTATAATTAAAGTAGGATTTCTGTAGGCAGCATGCGGGAAAAAGAGGAGCAAATCAGCTAATATGAAAGGGAGTACCTTAAAGAAAAGTAAAAAGTATTAAGATTAAAGTTATTTAAGAACCACAAACTTTTATTGCATGGAGGAAGGTTGACTTCTTTGAGCTTTTGAAATTACATTTCAAAGACCATGGGAAGACATTAATAAAAGAAATATGTGGGATGAAGAATAGAAATGCTTTCTTGATATCAGGATCTTTAAAAAAAAACAAACAAAACACTGGAAACTCTTGCACATAAAACAATGAAAGTTCTATTTTTGAGACATGGAAAATAGATTGAAATGACCATAGGACATAAGATATCCTGTAAATCTAGATCAATCTTCCCCCCCACCAAAAAAAAATACCCAATCTCAGTTATACGCACTTTTTTGGGTCAAATTAAATGTAGTATACACTCATTTGGGTAACTTAGGAATTTTCAAAAGGTAGAAAGAATTGGCTTGGGCATTTTTACCATCCAAAGGCAGCAACCAGTGACAGTCTAGTATTCCTCCTCCTGTTCACTTTATAGTGTTGAGTTATTTGGTTGGGATTGTGTTCCATCCTCCGTTCAGTGTTCAGCAGTCTCATTATAAAAATGAACACTCACCCAGTAATCAGAAACTTCTGGTAAGTCGACCCCAGAGTTACACAGTAGTCTGTGTAGTAGACGCAGGGCCATTTGCTTAAAAGGACCTTTATTGTGGACACTCAGGGTATTAATAATTTTAAAATATTTTTTAAGTAGAAGTAACAAAAAACAGATGATTCCTAAGCCCAACATCCAGGGATAATCACTGTTAACCTCCCTACGTATTTCCTTTTGTTGTTTCTCTAAACCATTGTTAAATTGTTCTCCAGAAATGTCCATCACCTTACATTCCCACCAACAACAACTGAGTCTGTTTCACTATAGTTCCATTAAGAGAATTATTTTTAAACATTATTTATTCCTTCTCAATTTGATACATAAAATGGCATCTTGTTGATTTTTTAATGCACATTTTCTTGATTGTTATCCAAGTTTAAGTCTATTTGATGATTGTTAACTGCTTTTCTCCTTTGAAAATATCCTGTGCCTTCTACCTTAATATTTGCTAAGCCTTTTCTCCTGTTTTCTAAGATACGTTTAAGTATAAAAGATGTTAATTCCATAACTATGACAATGCTTTTTAAAGATGTCAATGGACTCTCAATTCATTTTCAGTGTTTTATTACATGGAGAATTTAAAATATGTTAAATTTTTACATATTCAGATTTATTCATCTTTTCCTTATACGAATTTTTTCTTGTTTTAAACCCTCCTTGGACAGCTGAAGATAGACTAAAATATACTAAATATTCATGTATTAGTCTTTTAGATCTTTTTGAAGTTTCATTTATTACAATTCTTTTTATTTGTGAATGCATTTATCACAGAAGTATTAAATAAATATGCTTTTATTGAAGAAGATCAAGAAATATCTCTTTTGAGAAAACATGACTTTTCTCTTGCTTTCATCCCCCCACCACTTTTTCTATCCCAAAGTAATAAACAAAGCTAATATGTTGATGTATACAATAACTCATTTTTCTTTGTATTTATACATGTGCTTGCCCACACTTATATACAAAACTACACATTTACATAAATAATATTATACTATATGCCTTCTTTCCTTGCTCTTTTACTTAACAAGATTCTTAGATATATTTCTATATCACAGAATATGTTATTTTTATTATTTTTAACAGCTGCATAATATTCCATAATATGGATGTACTGCACACTTAAATAATTATTTAAATAATTTATAGTACATCCATATTATGAAATACATACCCTACATTTAAGGGTAATGATACTGTTTTCATTTGGTTTTGTTAAGAATTTTTTTTTATAATGAGCATTATTTTATTTGCCTCTTTCATTCAGGTTCTTAGAATCGGAATTGCTATGCCAAATGAAACGCATTTTATTTTTAGTAGTTGTTTTAGTACTTTTAATACATAATATTCATACATATTTATGGGGTACATATGATATTTAATTACATGAGTAGATTGTGTAATAATCAAGTGAGGGTATTTGGTGTATTGATAATCTCAAATATTTATCATTTCTCTGTATTGGAAACATTTAAAGTTCTTCCTTCTAACTATTGTGAAATATACAACACATTGCTGTTAACTATAGATGCCTTACTCTGTTATCAAACACTGAAATTTATTCATACTATTTAGTTATATGTTCATACTTATTAACAAACCTCTCTTCATCTACCATCATCATGCACAATCCTTCTCAACCTCTGGTATGTGTAATTCTACTCTCTACCTCCATGAAATCAACTTTTTAAATTTCCACATATGAGTGAGAACATGAGAATATATGACATTTATTTTTTTGTGCCTGGCTGATTTCACCTAATGTAATCACCTCCACTTCCATCTATGTTGCTACAAAAAAAATGATTTCATTCCTTTTTATGGTCAAATAGTATTCCATTGTGTATATATGCCACATTTTTTTATTCATTTATCTGTTAATGAGCACAGGTTGATTCTGTATCTTTGCTATGGTGAGTAGTGCTGTGGTAATCATGGGGGTGCATGTATCCCTTTAATATACTGATTTCTTTTTCTTTCAGTAAATACTCAGTAGTGGGATTGCTGAATCCCACTGCTGAACCCCATTGCTGAATCCCATTAAAAAAATGGTAATTTTATTTTTAGCTTTTTAAGAAATCTCCATACTGTTTTCCAGGGTGGCTGTACTAATTTATATTCCCACCAACGGTATAATAGTTCCTTTTTCTTTGCATTCTTGCCAGGATACATCATTTTTTTTTTTTTTTGTCTTTTTATGATAATCATTCCAACTTGAGTAATATGATATCTCATTGTGGTTTTCACATGCATTTCCCTGATGATTGGGGATGCTGAGTGTTTTTTAATATACTCATTGGTCATTTGTATGTATTATTTTGAGAAATATCTATCTATTCACATCCTTTGACAATTTTTTAGATGAGATTATTTACTTTTTTCCTATTGAGTTGTTTGAGTTCCTTGTATATTCTGGATATTAGTAACTTGTCAGATGAGTGATTTGCAGATATTTTCTTACATTCAATAGATTTTCCTTTCCATTCTGTTGTTTCCTTTGCTCTGCAGAAGCTTTTTAGTTTAATATGGTCCCATTTGTCTATTTTTGGTGTTGTTTCCTGTGTTTTTGAGGTCTTCTCAGCTGTGACTTCCAAATCTTTGCGTGGTTCAATGTGTTTCCTCTATGTTTGCTTCTAGTAGTATTACAGTTTATTATATATGTTTAATGTTTTAATCCATGTCACATTCATTTCTATATAAAGCGAGAGATAGGGGTTCAATTCTATTTTGTACATGGATATGTAATTTTCCCAGCACCATTTTTTGAACAGACTGTCCTTATCCCAGTGAATGCTCTTGGTACTTAGTCAAAAATCAGTTGGGTCTAAAATGTGGGCTCATTTCTGGTTTCTCTATTCTGTTCCTTTAGTCTATGTGTCTGTTTGTATGCTAATACCATGCTGTTTTGTTTACTAAGGCCTTGTAACATATTTTGAAGTCAGACAGTGTAATACCTTCAGCCATGCTCTTTTTTTTTTTTTTTTTTTTTTTTTGAGATGGAGTCTTGCTCTGTCGCCCAGGCTGGAGTGCAGTGGCGCGATCTCGGCTCACTGCAAGCTCCGCCTCCCGGGTTCACGCCATTCTCCTGCCTCAGCCTCCCGAGTAGCTGGGACTACAGGCGCCCACAACCGCGCCCGGCTAATTTTTTGTATTTTTAGTAGAGACGGGGTTTCACCGTGGTCTCGATCTCCTGACCTTGTGATCCGCCCGCCTCGGCCTCCCAAAGTGCTGGGATTACAGGCGTGAGCCACCGCGCCCGGCCCAGCTATGCTCTTTTTGGTTGGTGTTGCTTTGATTATTTGGGCTCTTTTTTGGTTCCATACAAACTATAGAATTGCTTTATTCTATTTTTATGAAAAATGACATTGGTATTTTGACAGGCTTTGATTAAATCTTTAGATTGCTTTGGGTACTATGGTCACTTCAATGATGTTACTTCTGACCCATGAGTATGGGATGTCTTTCCATTTGCTTGTATCATCTGTAAACTTTTCAACGGTGTTTAGTAGTTTTTTGTTTTTTTTTTTTGTAGTAGAAGTCTTTTACCTTTTAGGTTAAATTTATTCCTAGGTACTTTATATATTTTTGGAGCTATTGAAAATGAAATTGCATTCCTAATTTCTTTTTCAGCTAGTTTACTTAGTGTGTAGACGTGCTACTGATTTTTGTATGTTGATTCTGCATACTGCATCCTTACCAAATTTATTAATCAGATCTCAGAGTTTTCAGGATTATTATTGATCTTTGAGAACTTGTGCCTGCCATTTTACTGATTTCTGGTTGTTTTGCATATCCTTTATTCCTTTATTTCTCTCTTATTTTTTTATTGTGGTTTGGTGGGTTTCTGTAGTGGTAACATTTGAGTCTTTTCTCTTCCTTATTTGTGTTGTTACTCTACCACTGGGTTTTATGCTTTTGTGGATTTTCTTTTTTTCTTTTTTTTACAATTATGTATAGAATTTCTTGAACACAAAGCTTAGAAATAGCCACCTGGAAACATCAACTCTAAATGAATGGGATCAGCGTTCCAAAGTAGAGACATTAGGGTTTCACACACATAGGGAAAGACAGAGAAACCTTAGTAGAATCACGACATTTTCCATTCAAGAGTAGTGCATAGGTTGCAGCAACTTGATTAGTTACAGATTAATACACTTCAAGGAAGGTTACTTTATCACTCTATAAGAAGGAACAATGATCCCAGGTGGTCTTATCTTTGGGGCTGCTTAGTCTTCCTAGTTATTTACAGGAAAATTCTTAGAAGTTGAGCCTGCATACCACTGGAATCAGGTTACATGGCCACATTCCTCTCAAGGCTCAGAACTACCTAAAGGTCCATAGCTTTAATTTGAAGTTATTTGATGCTTGAATTATTTAATTTCCTACTGAGATAAAGGTACTCTCTCCCTTGCTGTTTGTCTTTCAAAGAGAGCTCCCAAATTTTTCAGAAATACATCCCTGGGTCATTAAGCTGAAAAAAAGGTTTAGTTAGTTTCTAAAAAAAAATACAAAGTTAGCCAGTCATGGTGGCTCATGCCTGTAATCCCAGTTACTTGGGAGGCGGAGGCAGGAGAATCACTTGAACCAGGGAGACAGAGGTTGCAGCAAGGCGAGATGGCGCCTTGCACTCCAGCCTGGGTAACAAGAGAAAAACTCCGTTAAAAAAAAAGAAAAAAAAGAAAGTAAAGAAAGAAAAAAAAAAGAAAAAGAAAAAAAACAACTCAGAAGACAGAGAAAATGCATTCACAAATTTTCTAAATAAATGTCCTAAGAAAAGAGACAAAAGGAAAGAAAATCTCTTCTTTTATTTTTAAAAAAGGAATTATATCTCTCATTAATTTGGTTGTTTGTTTGAGATGGGGTCTAGCTTTGTCGTCCAGGCTGGAGTGTGGTGGCAAGATCAGAGCTCACTGCAGCCTCCAACTTTCTAGCTCAAGCGATCCTCCGACCTCAGCGCCCCCAGCAGCTGGGACCACAGGCTTGCACCACCACACCTGGCTGATTTTTCTGATTTTTTAGTAGAGACGAGGTCTCACTATGTTGCCCAGGCTGATCTCTAACTCCTAGGCTCAAGTGATCCTCCCACCTCGGCCTCTCAAAGTGCTGGGATTACAGGTGTGAGCCACCCCTCTGCGGCCTGACTTTATTTCCATGAAAAATGAAATATTCCTTCACCTCCTTTGTGTAATTGGCAGTTTTGCATGTCACCTTTCAGTTTCCATTAACCACTCAAACAACCCAGGACCTTGCCTAATTTAATAAGCCATTCTAATTGTCAGTCCCTGTTGGAACCAGCACCCCACTCCACTCCTTTACCAAGGTCCCTGCCCCTCTCCCCCGCCCTGCCCCAAAAGAGGGGAGCTCGCCCTGCAGGATGCGTGACTCTGCCTGCTGAAACAAGGCGCTTTGCATTAACACCATTTTCAACTTAAGAGGAAAAACGATTCAGCGTCCAGTACAGGTGGCCCACTACAATATGTTGTTTTACCTTCGATTGTTTGAAATATTAACTTAAAACGTACAGGAAGCATCCCTGTGATATTAGGGGTAATATCACCGCACATCAGAAACAATCCGCCAATCAGAACCCGGAGAATACAGTCCTGGAGGGCAAGAGGATGACAGCAGGCGACATCCCGGGCCAGGCTGAGAAAGCCAGGACCCGCCCCCTCCAGGACCTGCCCTTCAGAACAACACCCCTTCCAGACCTCGCCCCCAAGATGGCGATCACGCTCTGGCCCCGCCCCTTCCCGCTGTCTGGCCAGGACCCCAGGCAGCCTCCTTCTTCTTGCCCAGCCCTAGTCCTGTTCAAGGCCCCGCCCCTTCTAACCAGGCCCCGCCCCACAACAAATTCCACCTCCCAGCCAGAGCGTGGTGATCTTAATTCGTCTTGGTCTTCAATAGTGTTGATTGTGGCGGAGCCACCCGCCATCTCAAACGACCTTTTTCTTTTTTCTTTTCTTTTCTTTTTTCTTTTATGGATCTCTGTTCCATCACCCAGGGTTGAGGCAGTGGCGGATCTCACACTGTGAAACTCTGCCTCCCCGGGTTCACGGCATTCTCCTGCCTCAGCCTCCCAAGTAGCTGGGACTACAGGCGCCCTCAGCCACTGCCTCGCTAATTTTTTGTATTTTTGGTAGACGGGGCCTTCACCATGTTAGCCAAGATGGTCTCCATCTCCTGACCTCGTGACCCACCCGCCTGGGCTTCCCACAGTGTTGGGATTACGGGCGTGAGCCGCGGAGCCTGGCCCCCAGTCTTCTTAACATAAACATTTTAATATCAATTAATGTTTGAACTCAATGTTAAGTCAACTTAATCTCAAGTCAATGCTGAAGGCTCTAACATCAATTAAAGCTTTATGATTTTCTATAATCATTGTATTTGGAACAATTCTCTCAAAAATGAATTTTCTGATGTTCTGCAAGGATTAACCTCGGACTGAAGACTGCCACACGTATGACATTTGTAAGATTTCTGTCCATTATAGATTATCTGACATCTAATGCGGTGTGAACATGAAGTCAAGACTTTGCTACAGTCATCACACTTGAGGTTTCTCTCCTGTATGAATTCTCCTATGTTTTGCATAATATGAAACTTGCCCGAAGACCTTGCCACAATCACGACATTTGTAGGATTTCTCCCCAGCATGAGTTTGCCGATGAACTGCAAGGTATGAACGATGTCTGAAAAATTTGCCACATTTACTACACTTGTAAGATCTCTCTTCATTATGGATTCTCGAATGATTTGCAAAGGTTGTAGCATTACTGAAGACTTTGTGAGAATCATTACATTTGTAAAGCTTCCCTATGCTGTGGATTGCTTGATGATGAATAAGTGTGGACTGCCCACTAAAGGCTTTGCCACACTTATTACACTTGTAAGGTTTCTCTCCAATGTGACGTCTACGACGGCATACAACGGCTGACATCCAACTGAAGGTCTTGCCACACTCATTACAGGCTTGTAAGGTTTCTCTCCAGTATGAACTCTCTGATGTTGTGCAAGGTTTGATTGTTGATTAAAAATTTTCCTACATTCATTATACTTGTAAGATTTGTCTCCAGTATGAATTGCCTTATGAATTACAAGGGCTGAATTTCAAGTGAAGGTCTTGCCACCCTCATTACACTTGTAATGTTTCTCTCTAGTATGAAGTCTACGAAGGCCTGTAAGAAATGACTTCTGACTGAAGGTCTTGCCACACTCATTAGACTGTAAAGTTTCTCTCCAATATGATGTCTATGATGACATGCAAGGGTTGCTTTTTGACTAAAAACCTTGCCACATTCATTATATGTATAAGGTTTCTTTCCAGTATGAACTCTCTGATGTTGTGCAAGGCATGAACCCCTCCGGAAAGCCTTGTCACAAACCTTACATTTGTATGGTTTTTCTCTATTATGAATTTCTTTATGTCTTTCAAGGTGTGACCTGCAACTGTAAACTTTGTCACATTCTTCACATTTGTAAGGTTTCTCTCCAGTATGAAGTATATGATGAAGTGCAAAGTTTTCTCTCCTACTAAAAGCCTTGCCACATTCATTACATGTGTAAGGTTTCTCTCCAGTGTGAATTGCCTTATGCATTACAAGGGCTGAATTTCGAGCAAAGGTCTTGCCACACTCATTACACTTGTAAGATTTCTCTCCAGCATGAACTCTCTGATGTTGTGCAAGGCATGAAACATGCTAGAAAACCTTGTCACAAACCTTACATTTGTAAGGTTTCTCTCCAGTATGAAGTCTATGATGAAGTGCAAGGTGTGCTTTTCTACTAAAAGCCTTGCCACATTCATTGCATGTGTAAGGTTTCTCTCCAGTATGAACTCTCTTATGGCATGAAAGGCGTGAATTATCCCAGAAAGCCTTGTCACAAGCCTTACATTTGTATGGTTTTTCCTGCAGTATGAATTCTCCTATGCGTTTTAAGTTGTGATCTACAACTGTAAACTTTGTCACATTCTTCACATTTGTAAAGTTTCTGTCCAGTATAAGGTCTATAGCATTGAAGGTAAGATTCTGAGTGAAGGTCTTGCCACACTCATTACACTTGTAAGGTTTCCCTCCAGTATGAAGTCGATGGTGGCATGCAAGGTATTTCTTCTGATGAAAGACTTTGTCATATCCATCACATTTATATTGTTTCTCTCCTGAATGGGTTATGTGATGTGTCCTTAAGTGTGAGCTATAATTAAAGGCTTTGCCATACTCATTACATTGGAAAGGCTTTCTTTCATGTGTGCTTCCTGTATTTGTGTGAATAATGAAGAATGGAGGAAATTCTTCCCCTACTTATTAGAAATATGGGTTTTGAGACTACGAGAAATTATTTGGGATGTTGAAGCTGAGGAAGCATCATTGATAGACTGGTTCACTTGATTACCAATTTTCCCTTCAGTCTGAAATATGTGAAGTTCAGGCAGATGTAAATGAAAGCTTAATCCAAGTTGATCTTTAATAGGCTTGTTTCCACTGTGCCTTTAATCATGTTGGTTTGTACTACCAGTTAACTCTTTGGTTTCTGTCATGGGTGCTTCATGGTCATTTCTTTTGATTTCTTGCCACTGAAACTCAAAGTCATGAGTATCTTTCTTGATTTTTGGGATGCAAAAATCTTCAATGTGATGACTTTCATGTCTTCCCAATGTCCCCGTGTGGAACCCTTTTGTATTGCCTTGCCTTATTGATGAGAACTCCATCATGGATTTTAAAGAGCTATCCACAGACTCCAGGTTTCTGTAGTTCTCCAACATCACTTCCTGTATAAAACCCTCTGCTCAGGGTTCAGGCATTTCCACTCCTCCACAGATAATTCTATAGTCACATCCCTGAAAGTCAAGTGTCCCTGAGGAAGAGCCATCCCTGGCTCCTTCTCTTTGCTCTTCTTGGTGGCTTCCTTACATAACATGAGTCTTTGGAAATCACCTGAACTCTCACCCGGACGTCTAGATTTGCTCTGGGTTGAGAAAGAGGGGTCGGAATTTCCAGGTCTGTGGGAACCCCATGTCACTGGTATAGCAGCAGCAGAGAACTAGGAAACTCACAGTCATGGTGCAAACTTCAGTCCACTGTTTTTGTGGATTTTTATGATGGTAGTTATTGTCCTTTTGCTTCCAGGTGTAGAACTTCTTTCTTTTTATTCCAAGTGTAGAACTCCCTTCAGTATTTCTTGTGGGGCTGGTATAGTGCTGATTAATTCCCACAGCTTTTGCTTATCTTGGAAAGACTTTATTTCTCCTTCATTTATAAAGGATAATGTTTCTGGGTATAGTATCCTTGGCTAAACTTTTTTTTTTTTTAACATCACTTTGAATATATTATTCCTTCATCACCTGGTCAGTAAGGTTTCTGCTGAGAAATTTGCTGTTACTCTGATGGGGGTCCTTAATGAGGGACTAGATGCTTTTCTATTGCTGTTTTTAGAATTATCTCTTTGACTGTGACATTTGACATTTTGACTGTAGTGTACTATGGAGAAGATTTTTTTTGCATTGTGCTGACTTGGGGATCTCTGAGTTTTGTATAGCTGGATGTGTAAATATCTTGCTAGACTTGGGAAGTTTTCACTTGTTATTTTATAGAATAGATTTTCAATCCCTTTCATTTTCTCTCTGCCTTCTGGGGCACTGAAAATTCAAATGTTTGGTCACTTTGTAGCGTCCCGTATGTCATGTAGGCCTTGTTTATTTTTAAAAAATATATTTTTCTTTATTTTTGTCTCACTCACTTATTTGAAAAGACCAGTCTTCAAGTTCTAAAATTCTTTCTTCTGCTTGATCTAGTCTGTTGGGGTGATCAGACCCAACATCAGGTCGTGAGGATGATGAAGTCTGGCAGAGTCAAAGGAATGAGAAAAGACAGTTTGAGAGAGAAAGTGGGTCCAGGGGGCCAACACAAGTATGGAGGCTGAGAAGGCCCTGAGCTCTGGAGGCCCAGACTATTTATTGGTGATCAAGCAAAGAAACAGGTGGTGAGAATGTGGGCTTGAAAGGGAGCATTGCATTAAGCACATGATTTACAGCTGTGATGGTTTAGCATTTATATGGCCAATTCTAAAACACAATCGATCTAGGAGCATGAGAGGGCTAGAAGCAAGGAGTCAGCAAGTCTAGACCCATTCCAGAGGCCACGAGGGATTTTATGCCCTGAACCCTGGATTCTATCGAAGCCTCGAGGGGTTTTAGGCCCTGGGCTTAGATTATGGTATGTCAGGGTTGCCTTCCACCCTTTAGCACAGAGCTTGGTGTTCCAAAGGCCATGGGGGGTTTGAGACCCTGGACTCCAGACACGTTCCAAGACTCTTTTACATTATGTCAGACATGCAAGCACTGCCTGAGCTTCTCCCAACGCTCACCTTCTCCCAACATAGTCTAATCTTGAAGCTTTTATATGTACTTTGTATTTCAACACAAAATTTTCAATTCCAGAGTTTCTCTTTTGTTCTTTTTAATGATATATATATCTTTGACAAATTTCTTATTCATATCCTGATTCGTTTTTCTGATTTTTTATTGTTTTTCTGAGTTCTCTTTTATCTCTCTGAGCTTCTTGAATATAATTTTTTAAATTATTTTCTAGAAATGTGTAAATTTCTTTTTCTTTGGAATTTATTGCCAGAGAACTTTTCTTATTTCCTTGCTTTTTCATACTTTCTGTATCCTTGCATTGATATCTGTACATCTGGCATAGCTGTCACTTCTTCCAATTTTTAAAATTTGTTTTTACAGGGGAGGACATTTTTCTGAAGATGTATCCATGGTGTTGGTTGTATAGGGCACTTTGGCTTTGCATCTGGATGTGTGCAGTAGTGTAGTCTCTGTTGATTTATTGAGCTATGAACAGTGTCAGTGTTGTCTGTGATTTCCTTTGTGGCTTAGGGCACAGTTGTTATTGGGGCCTGTTATAAAGTTCTGCTGGGATAGGGCATCAGTTGGGCCAGTCCTTGGGGCCCAGTGGTGGCAGTGGCAGGTCAAGCATGCCTGTCCTTGGACTTCAGGACACTGTTTGCTGGCCCTGGTGTTAATGGGTCCAGGTGTGCCAATTCTTAGGTTTCCAGGCAGTTTGCTTGGTACCAGCAGTGGCAACAATAGGTCGAGTTGGTTGGTGTGTTCTTGGGACCTGGAAAGTGGGACTGGCATGGACAGTGGCAGTAGCAGTCACGGGACAATCCTCTGTCTTCCATTCATTTCACATTGTTGTTTGTTTGTAGTGGATTTGGTGGGGTTGGTGGGGCAATCCCCAGGCTGCAGGTGATACATGCAGGTTGGTGCAAGTTGTGGGATGGCAGGTTGAGTCAGCTTGTCCTCAGGCCCCAGTCAGAGTGTTCAGGTCCCAACAGCAGTTTATAGGTTAGGGTGATACCTAGGCTTCAGGAATGTTCTAGAGAACTGGGCAGTTTTTTTGTGGGGGAGGGGCAGTCGAGCTAAACCAGGTGAAACTATCCTTAGGCCTTCCAGTGGTACCCATAGGTGCTAGCCGTGGTAGGCAGGAACAAGGTGATCTCCACACCCCCCAGTGAAATATTAGGTGGGAGTGGCAGCAGCTTTGGTGTGTCCCTGTTGCTGGCGAGTATAAGGTTGCTTTCAGTAGCAGTAGCCAGAAACAAGCAGCTGAGGAGTACATGCTTTGGCCCTACGTGGCAACTGCAAGTGGGGTAGCCTTTCCTCAGGGCACTTGTAAACACATGGTGGCTCTGCTGCCAGGGGTGGTGGGGCTTGCTGCCAATGGCTTACACTTTAGTCCTGGCAGCAACAGCCATCACTGGCATGCAGGGATCTAGGGATGCAGAAGTGCAGAGACTGTTGGGACACAAGACAGGACGTACTCTGGTATGGGCTACACTCTCAAAATGATGCGTTGCTGTAGATGCTTATGCCTCAGGGAGTGTGTGAGCTCCAGGCTCCTTACATTTTTCTTAGGGCTTGCAGAGGTTAAGGGGATTTCTGGTGGCTAAGATCGCAGCAGTCCATGGTAGGAATGTGTACCACTAGAGGTCACTCACTTACATTATAACCTCATTTGGGAGCCTTTCCAGGCTCCCACCTGATTTTGGCTGAGCAGTCTGCCTCAGAATGCATAATTTAAATGTTTACATATTGTCTATTTGCCTTCTAGAAAAGATACCACAAGCTATAGTCCCACTATTGTATTCATTTCTCTGGGCTATGTTGCATATTTTTAAACTTAAAGTATTTGCCAATATAATGGGTGAGAAAAACTGTATCATTATTGATTGAGTTTAAATTGTCCCGGTTACTAATACATTTAAACACTTTTTGCATTATTTGTGTAAATTCCTTTTATGCAATCATTTGCCCCCACGAATCAGTTATCTATGGCAACAATCATGTTGCATAACAAACCACCACAAAACCCAGAGACTTAATAAAATAATTATGTATTTACCTAGCAGTAGTGGATTGGCAGAGTGATTATCTAGTCTGGGTTTACTCATGCATTTGCAGTCAGCTGCGGTTTGGTAAAGAGGCTTTGTTAATTTTGCCTGTGCTATCTCACATGTTTGAGGGTTGGTTGGCTGTTACCTGCTCAGAGAGATCATTGACTGTAATGACTACACTGACATAGTGTAGTGACTACACTGCACCTCATATATCATCCTCCAGAAGGCAATCCCAGCCATGTTTTTATGAAGGAATCAGTGAAAAGAGAGAAAGGGGAAACGTGCAAGCAATTTTTTAAGCCTCTAGTTACATCATATTTTCTATTTTCCCGTTAACCAAAACAAATTATGTAGCTGATCCTAGGAACAAGGACAAGTCAGGGAGTGTGAGTGCAGATGCTATATGGGAGAGAATAGCAAAACTACATAACATAGGATACAAATACAGGGGGAAAATGTAGCTGTTTTATAACCCATATACCACAACATTTTTCTAATGATGTGTCAATTTTTTAAAAAAATTATTTTCTTGTTCTTAAAAATTTATTTTTAAAGATATTTTATTATACATATTTAAGGCACACACCATGACGTTATATGCACTTTGTTTGTGTGTAAAACAGTTAATGTAGTGAAACAACGTATTCCTCATCTCACTGGAAACTCAGATTTTAAGGATTTCTCTGTGTTTTTTGCATCCAGAGTAAAGCAACAGTTGCAAATCTATAAGAAAACGACACACTGCATGCTCTCCTTTCTAAAATGATTTAAAAAGTCAAAATACTGAAATGAGTACTTCACCAACGAAGATATCCAAATGGCCAATAGGTATTTGGAAAAGTTTTCAGCACCATTATTTCTTTGGGAATTACAACTGCAATAAGATATTATTATAAGGCCACTAGAATATTAACTAGAATGTGAAGCAAAAGGAACTTCCATGTATTGCTATCGTAAAATGGTATACCACTTTGGAAAAGTGTTTAGTCATTTCTTACAAAGTTAAGTAGATGCCTCTTCTGTAATCTGACAATAACACTCCTAGGCATACATCCAAGATAAATGAGTGCACATGTCCACAAAAATAACTGTACAGAATGTTCATCGCAGTGGTATTCATATTAGCAAAAAACTGAAAACAACCAAGATGCGATGTTAATTAACAGGGGAACTGGTAAACATATGATGATGTATTCACACAATTAATACCACCTGGTAGTAGTAGTATGAACTACTAGTAGTGTTATAAACTAATACAAAGAATGAACTAATGACATGCAACAGAATGAGTAAATTTTATTGTGTTTAAGGAATGAATATAAACATAAAAGAAATATATTTACTTTACTGAGATCATATAGCCTTAATATTAAAAAATTACAAAGAGAGTACAAAATAAAGAAAATTCTAAAACCATTTATTTTACAAATACAGATGTAAAACATTTGCATTCAAATTTCAAGAAATCAAAGTTCAGCAACATAAAAACAGAAAATAATTAAAACAATACAACACTATGATCAAGTGAAGTTAATTCTAAAAATGTACATACAGTGTAATATATGAAAATAATACATTTTATAAATGATAACAATTATCAATGGTTTTTAAAAGTATGTAATTTTACCTGAAGTTCAAAAAAAAAAAAAAAAACAAAAAAATAATATATTGTGATAGAAGTCAGAATAGTAGTTTCATAGGTGGTGTCCTGGAACATAAGGAAAAGTTCTGGAGTGATGGGAAAACTCAATTCATAATTTAGGAGGTGACTACATGATTGTAGTTGAACAACTCTCAAACTGTTTAGCCAGAAGACCACATTTTTATATCCTTGACAATTATTGAGGGTACCTAAGATCTTTTCTCTTCATATTGGTTATATTCATCAATATTTACCATAATAAAAATTAAAGCTGAGATTTTTAAAATGTTAATTTTAAAATAATGAGAAACCCATTGTACATCAATATAAACAATGCTTTTATTGAACAAAATAACAATATTTTCCAAACCAAAGAATAGTTAACAAGAGTTAACAAGAAGAGCGATGTTATTTTCCCCTTTGTACATTTAACCTTTGGCTATTATCTTAAGACTGACATGAAGACATTTTTGTTTTCCTCATTCTAGTAGTTATCTAGCAATTATCAAAAGTAGTTACGCTAGTTTTACATGATACCCTTTCAGCCTTTACAAAATAATTATTTTTGCCATTAATCCATTGATCTAATGCATGATTTTCAAATATTAAATTACATCATATTTTGGAAATAACTTCATGTGGTCATGGTGTTTTATTATTTTAATTGATTTCTGGTTTATTTTGCTGAGTTTAATTTTGTGAGTTTGGGTGTAAACACTTTCATCTATATTTATAAAATAAATTGTTTCATAATTTTATTTATTTTGTACTACCTTTGTAATTTTTTTTTTTTTAACCTCAGGGCCATATGATTTCAGCAAAATGAATTAGAAACATTTTAATTTTTAGATGTTCTGAAATAGTTTATGTAGCAGGAAATTTTTCTGTTCCTTAAAAATGTGAAAGAAAATATTTATATGATACCTTCCATCTAGTGTCTTTATTGAAGGTATATTTTTTCATTTGTTTTAATGATAATGAGTTATTTTTCATTTTCTAGTTTATTGCTACATATATACATATCTTTATGTAGTCACATTCTGTATTTCTTCTTCTACATATTGCTTACTTGCAACTGTGTTTTATATTTAGCTGTGGGATATACAACTCAATTTATTTTTGTCTTTTAAAAAGCAAACATGGATTAAGTTTTAACTTGTTACTGGTATCATGTTTTAACACAAATACCTATTTTTTCTTATCATGTACTCTCAAGGAAGATCTGCATCTCATCTAACTTCTTATAATAACTTTTTCTGAAAATATTACTAGGTTTGGATTAAATAGAATTTTACTATACACACTATCTGTCTCTCTTTCCATATATCTTTGTTTTATTATCAAAATTATCTTCCATTTCACTTTTTTACTTCTTTTTCTTACTATGCTCTAATCTTTAAATTTCAAATCACAGTATTATAGTATAATTCTTGGAATATGCCCAATATTTTTAAAAATGCAGTTGTTTGAAACTTGTGCTTTATACAGTCTTACTACTAGGAACCTTATTATTTTTGGTTTATTGCTGAAGTAAACACACAGCATATCAGATATCGAATTTGGCAGATTTCTAACTAAATTACCCTGTCACCGTGTTGCTGGAGATCCCATATTCATTGACTCGGTCCACTGCTACATAAAGTAATATAGTTATATAGCAATAAAATGACAGAATAACAGATGGATAATCTATTAGCAGGAACATCAGAGACTAAAAGAGGAGTGCCAGTGGTGCAGTGGTGCCAATCCTGTAGTCAGAAGAATGCTGGAGAAAATATAACTTCAAATGCTGGAGTTCAGCAAGTAGAATCTCAATTATTCAAAAGTGGGAAAAAGTCAGAACATATTCCAGTATTTTAGCAGAAGCTACAAATTTGTAGAGGTTATTATTAAATTAAAATAATTGAGTATGAAGTACTTGCCCACCCATGAACAAATGAAGTAGAATGGGTAGTATTGCTAGCAGAGATATTGAGAGTGAGACTTTGGAGTCAAACAGAGAGCCTGATGATGATTGATTCCCATCTGTTGATAGCGGGGTAACTCTAGACATTACCTAATCTCAGTTTGCACATTTTACTAACATCTACTTCGTAGGGATATGGGGAGGAGCTAGATAATAGATGTAAAACATTTAACAAAATGTTGTTGGTTAGTAAGTGTCAACTCACTGGTAGTTGTATTATCCTAATAGAAACGTTTAAACTAGAACGCTATGAAGCTATGAAGTTAGAAGTCTGACTCATATCCTTGAATTCCCTTTAAAAGATATTATGTAGTCTGGTATGAAATTATATAAAATGGTTCTTTTTTTTTTTTTTTTTTTTTTTGTTGCAGGGTCTTGCTTCATTATCCAGACTGGAGGGCAGTGGCATGATCATGGCTTTGAACCCTTGGGCTCAAGTGATCCTCCTGCCTCAGCTTCCCGTGTAGCTATGACTACAGACATGCCTCACCATGCTGAGTTATTTAAATTTTTTCTTTTTTGTAGAGACAGGGGTCTCGCTATGTTGCCCAGGCTGGTCTCAAACTCCGAGTTTCAGCCAATCCTCCTGACTCCCAAAGCACTGGGATTACAGGTGTGAGCCACCATACCCAACGTAAAATGGTTCTTACAGAATTTTTAGTATTTGATGTATGTACGTACACCTTTGAAACTAGTCTTAAGAGTAAGACTCATTGCACATTTTATCTTAAAATCGTTTTTTAACAGGCTTCATTTTTAGAACAGTTTTAGGTTCACAGCAAAATTGAGAAGAAGCTGCAGAGATTTCCCTTATACCCCTTGACACCCTCTTCCAACACATGTGCATAGCCTCTCCCACATAAAATCTCTCACCATAGTGGTACATTTCTTAAACTTGATATACCTACACTGACATATTATTATTGCCCGAAGTCCAGAGTTTACATTAGAGGTCACGCTTAGTGGGTACATTCAGTAAGTTTTAACAAATGTATAATGACATGTATACACCACTCTAGTGTCATACAGAATATTTGCACTGCTCTAAAAACCTTCCATGCTTTTTTTGCCTATTATTCCATATTTTCCTTATCTCTTGGAATCCCTTTTTTCTGTTGTCATAGTTTTGCCTTTCCCAAAATGTCAAATGATAGCTTTTTTGAGTTTGTTTCTTTCACTTAGTGATATGCATTTAAGTTTCCTCCATATCTTTTCATGAACTGACAGCTAACTTCTTTTTAGTACTCAATAATACTCCATTGTCTGGATATATTATAGTTTGTTTTCCCATTCATTCACTGAACCACATCGTGGTTGCTTTCAAGTTTAGATAATTATGAGGAAAGCTGCTATAAACATCCCTGTGCAAGCTTTTGTGTGGACAGAAGTTTTCAGCTAATTTGGGTGAATATCAAGGAACATGATTCATGGATTATATAGTGAGAGTATGTTTAGTTTTGTAAGAAACTGCCAAACTGTCTTCAGAAGAAGTTGTACCATTTTTTCATTCTTAGTAATAATAAATGAGAGTTCCTGTTGCTCCACATCCTCGCCATTATTTAATATTGTTAATGTTTTGGATTTTGGTCATTCTGTTAGGTATATAGTGATAGCTAATTATTGTTTTAATTTATAATTCCCTAATGAGATATGATGTTAAACATATATTCATAGTTTTTCTTCCAACTGTATATCGTCTTTGTGAGGTGTCTGCTCAGGTCTTGCCCATTTCTTAATCAGGTTGTTCAATTTTTATTATGTATATTTAAAAATTCTTTGTATATTTTGAATAACAGTTTCTTATCAGAAATATTTTTCTTCAAATATTTTCTCTCAGGCTGTGGTTTGTCTTTTCATTCTATTCACAGTATCTCTTACAAACCAGAAAATTTTAATTGTAATAAAGTCTGGCTTGTCAATTCTTTATTTCACAGGTCATGCCTATGGTACTGCATCTAAAAAGTCATTGTCAAATCCAAGGTCATCTAGATTTCCTCCTATGTTACCCTCTGGGAATTTTATAGTTTTGTGTTTTACATATCAGTCTATGATCCATTTTGAATTTTTTTATTTTGTGAGGAGAGTAATGTTTGTCTGCAATCTTTTTTTCTTCTTTTGCATGTAGATGCCCAGTTGTTTCAGAAAATTTGTTGCAAAGACTATTGTTTATTTGTTTGAGATGATGGAGTAAGAGTGACTAAGTAAAAATGAATTTATAAAGATCTGATGACTGTGATTTTTCACTGCAAATGAGAAAAATCCAATCAAAGGTACTTTAAGAAAGAATTTTACTGATGAAGCTAAAGCTATTCTACATAAGATTCTGGATTCTTACCATATTAATACAATGCTTAGGGAATAGACCTTTTCCCAGCATGAATAATATAATATTTGCTATTATGCTATTGGGATAGGAAATGTTGAATAAATGATTTTTCTTTGTTTGTTTGATTGATTGAATAAATGAATAAAGGACTTTCTAGGGTGTACAGTTTATGTGGCATGAAAAAGCTGTGAAAGCTAAGACTGGAGATTATTGTGTTTTGAGGACATTTCTATTAGTTGTATTGCAAAGGGAAGTTAAGTCCCAGATAAATCGATGCTTGCTGAGTTTAGAGACTGTTCAAAGATAGATGTTTTGCAGTTTTTCCATAGGCATCTTTTCTGGCAGACCTATACTTAGTATAATGTGTGGGCTTCTGTGAAACAAATTTTGAAGTTTTCTTGAGTCCTCATAATAATAAAAACCTTTGCAAATACTGATTCAGAATTCCATAGTGGGAATGTGAAAACCCTCCTTTCCTTGTCCGTGCCTTCCCTCACACCTAACTACCTATTTTATTTGGCATATAAACACTTTCCTATAGCCCCAGAGACTCCCATTGACAAATTTATTAAACTTGTCTTATCCAGAATGTTAATGTTTCTGTAAATCTTCACCATCTGTTGTACCATCTAATTGCAAATGTGGAGTGAACATAATTCATGATTTTATCATAATAAATTTAGGTAAGTGATTTAAATGCACTTGAATATTCTTTATTCAAAGCTACATGGATTTTTCAGCCTTTCCTTCTCTCCTAGGAACTGTTGCGAAGCTGTTATTTCCCATTGCCCCTGTGTCACAAAGGGATTTTCTTGAAAAAGTCACTCTCTTTTTAGGCTTGCCACACCACCTCCAAGTGTAACAGACAGTAAATGAGATGCCATTAGGTTAAACCTGAGCTGCCTCCTAAGAAACATGAATAATTGAAACTCTTCACATACATATTTATCTCTCTCTCTCTCTGCTTGTCAGTCACTCATCAATAGCTACCACTCCAAACATACCTGTCTATTACCCAAATGCATTATTTGACCTCTACCTTACCCCTTTATTTCAATCTATAAGAGGGTTTAACACTGCCTATTTTTTAAATATAAATTTTCTTATTATCCTTATAAAAATCACATTTAAGCTAGTTGTTAAAATATTTCCATGGTGCTATTATTAAAAACCACAAGGTTATATTTTGTACATTTCTGAAGTTTCTTCTGTATGTGTTCTGATATATGTGTTATTTAATAGGTAGAATATAAAAAAAAGATTGTTTTCATGAAGTGAGCTGTTCATTGGGAAATAAGGGGACAGATGGTCTAAACCTTTAAATGAAAATATATTCATAGCAGTGTAGCGCTACTAAGCCCTTTTGAAATCCAACACAAAATTCCTTAGCCAGATCCTGCTGTTCTCTTATGCTTCAAGAGACTCTATTTGACTGAACTGCAAAGAAGATCATCTGATGTCACAGTTGAATCTATCCATGGACCATATCATTTGAGTGTATTATAACCAGTCATCAGGCCTCTCCAGTTCTCTGGGTTCTACTCACACCCTCTATGCCAGTATCACAGAAGTAATGGCACTCTATGAGATTACGACTCTATCTTATTCCCTAAAGGTGAGCAACCAGAGGTGGGCTTGTGCTTTTCCTTCCTGTGTTCTCAGGAGCTAGCATAGGGAGTGACAGAGGAGAATGCACAGAATTTGCTTGTTGAATGTTGAATTAGTACCAGGAGCATAATGAATATATCATATGTTGAATGATAAAAAAATTGAAAATGTCTTTAGGAAGACAAGAAAGCCTAAGTTTTCCAAGTGTGTTTTCTTTTTCTCTGATAAATGCTAAGACAGTGTCAGCTAATTTAGCCAGAAAGTGTAAAAACTTACCTGTTGAAAGAGTTTGCTGAAAATATTGGTAGGGATGAGACATCTGACATGTTTGGTAAATTTCTTGCCAATATCTTCACTTTACTTTGGGAGGACATTCCAACAGTGTCCTGTGGCTATGATATTGTACTGCAAAAGGCACTGCACAAAGGTAAAGCAAAGGCCATTTAGAGGTGCTAGGAATTCTGTCATACATTGAACCCTTGATTCCTAGGCAATTAATGTAGTAGGATTAGATTTTCCTTCAACTTTGAAAACACTTCATCAAAAACACTCTGAGTCAGCTGATTCACCTAGATATTTTCAGAGAAATTTATATACAACCCACCCACCGCCTATTTCAATAAAATCAGGGTTAAAAAATATCTCTAAGTGGATCAGAGAGAGAAAGTGAGATTAAAATGTTAAACAAATAGCCCCACATTCAAATGCATGTGTAATTTATTACCATCTTAATGTGAGAGCATCGAATCTAGTTGTACCTTGCAATTATTTTTTTCAATTATTCCACTGCGATTCTATTTCATTTAAATATTTATATGAATAATATTTAATATTCATATTTTCGTAGAAAGTAATTAGAAAAAGCAGAGTAATGTGAAGAAGTTTGCTTATTCTCAAATCTGAGTGATTTTCTAATATTTAGCACCCACATCTCCAAACCAGAGCCTTTTACTCTGCATAACTCAGCCATGTGCCAAGTGGCCAGCTTGCAATAAAACTGCTTCTTAACCAGCTCTGTTCACAGCTAAACACTTGATAATTCTTTCTGTGTTGCTACAGAGCCCTGTGTTGTACCCAATTATCCTACACTCACGCTGCTTTAGAAGTTATTGAGTGTGGAGCTAAAAAGTGAGGAAGATTATTTCTCCTCTTGTTTTTTGACCTTGTATATGACAACTGCAATCAGAGAAATCTTTCTAAGGTGCACTCCTCCAATGGCTCAAAAAGAGGCCCTCATTCAAAAGCTTAGGTATCCTCTGTGAACTTCTACAGGCTGCTACAGAATTAGATTCTGGTCTTAGAATTTGATCTTAGAATTCTACCTGTGCTTTCAAACCATGTAAGTTTAATTTGCTTCTTTGTGATTTTTTTCATAAACAAAAGTAATAATTATTAAATCATGTTAAAAAAGGCATCTATCACATTATATAAAAAGTTATATTTGCACGAATGTGATCCGTGGATGCAGTTACAGGTAGGTAGAGTTTCCAGCATTCTTCTTTCCAAGTGGGAAACCCTCCTCAGATCTTCCTGTGTATTTATCACTGATGACAGCAAGTATTTTCTGATAATAGGTGAAACCATAAGCCAAAATTCTTCTACTTCTGCGTTAGCCAAAATTACAGTGGGGAAAAAAATACGTAAAACAGGCAAGAGTAAGACAATTGTATGTTTATTATCTAAATTTATCATAAGCACCATTGAAACCTCAAGTTAACTTAAGAATTTAACACAAATTTTCATTATTATTTAGGGATAAACAGAGTAATTCCATGAAAAAAACTCTAAATGCCTCGTTTCAGCTGGTGGCATCTTGTTCAGTTATTCATAAAGCTGGGACACAAAATTATCAACCCAGAGAGAAGATTAAATAGAAACTATCATTGATTGAGAATATTCAGTGTGGAAATACTATTTTTTAATCACACCTGACTAAGAGTTTTTATCACTGAAAAAAAAGTAAGAAGTATTTTGTATATAGGTAGTTGTATGTATTTATATGCATGCCAATTTTATAATAAATTGTACCTTCTTTTCTTTTCTTTTTTCTTTTTGGAGACAGGATCTCACTCTGTTACCCAGCCTGGAGTGCAGTGGCACGATCTTGGCCCACTGCAACCTCCGCCTCTCAAGCTCGAACAATTCTCTTGCCCCAGCCTCCCTAGTAGCTGAGACTACAGGCACCACCATGCCCAGCGAATTTTTGTATTTTTTGGTAGAGATGGGGTTTCACCATGTTGGCCAGGCTGATCTTGAACTCCTGACCTCAGGTGATCTGCCCCCATCATCCTCCCAAAGTGCTGGGATTACAGGCATGAGCCACTGTGCCTGACCTGTACCTTATTTTCATCTTAACTGTGAACTCAGCCATTGATCTAATCCTTCAGTTGTTTGCAAAAAGTTCTGACTTAAAACGAAGAAGCTGAATATACCTTATTTCACTACTTTAGTTAAAATTTTAGACAAAAGAAGGGCAATCAGATAAGCATATGGTATTATACGTAGAACACAATACAACATATAATACTATGTATGTACTATTGCTTATCTGACTTTATGTATATGTATACATACAGACAGCTAGATAATTTGCTTTAACCAGATACATTTATATCCATGTTGTCTAATCAATGTTTTTCCAGCTACAGTCTATAACCTGATAGTAGGACACAAAAATAATAAAACAGCAATAGCATGTTTTTGTTTTGTTTTGATTTTTAGATACAGGATTTCACTTTGTTGCCCAAGCTGAACTGCAATGAAGTAGGAAGTACGGCCTCACTGCAGCCTCAAACTTCTGGGGTCAAGCCATCCTCTTGAGTAGCTAGCACTACAGGTGGGCAATACCATGCCAAGCTAATTTTAAAAATGTTGTAGAGATGGGATCTGGCTATACTGCCCAGGCTGGTCTCAAACTTCCAGCCTCAGGTAATCCTTCCACCTCGGCCTCCCAAAGTGTTGAGATCATAAGTGTGAGCCACTGTACCGAGCCCCAGTAGATTTTTAATTTGAAAAAGAAAGAATTAGACTAGAAATACTAGAGTGCATTAGATGTGCTAAGGTAAGTATTGCTTCTTGGAGATGTTGTTTCATATAGATACATGTCTGCATGTGTAATATATACATAAATATGCGTTCACAGATATATTTAAGTAAATATAATATAAAATATGTTTCTTACTGTTGGTAGTAGTTTATAAATTTGGAAAAACTGGACTATATAATACAAAGATGCATAGTCTGATCGAAGACCCAAGATATCTGTTCTACTATTAATAAAATAAGAAAGGAAAGAGACTATAACTGGCACTAAATCCTTCTCTCAGATTAAAGTTTAAAAACCTTTTAGACATAGATTCTTTTCTCAGAGATATTGAGGGAAGAATCTATTGTATATATTTATGAAGTTATCACAAGTATTAAAGACTGGGTTCAGGACTTGAAATTAAAGGTTTTTTTCAGTAGTGAAAGTATAACGTTAATTACAGAAAATTCACATTTTGACTGAGCATGCACGAGTTTGTTTGGCTTTACCTTCAAACACAGATCAGCCTTTGTCCTAGGCACCCATCTTTTAAGCCAATTCCGCCAGAAAGAATCAGCGATGGTCTTAAAAATCTAGACTATTTCTATCTCTAATGCTAAGGTAAAGGCCTCCAGTGAGACAAGCAGATGGAGCCTAAAAACTAGGTCATATAAAGATAAAAATGACAAGCAAGAGCGAACATCATTTTCCTAATAGTTGGATCCATCTTTTCCAAACCTTCCCAAATCAGAGAATCAGTTATAGGTCTTAATTTATCTTACCCAGGAAAAGAGTCAGAAGGGAGAATGTGCAACTGGCCAAGGCTGGAGTTAGGATAAAACCTAACAGTTTCAAGGCATCATACACTTTCAGTTGCTTTAGGGATAGAGTGTGGTGAAGCTGGGTTTGCTCCCAGGAAAGAGCACTCCCCTCAGCTGGTTTCTGTTTTAAAATCTCATTGAAGGAAAATGGTCCTAAGGAGCGTTGCACTTCCAGAGAAACCCAGGTCTCTAACTCTTGTCCTCAATACATTTCAAATTCCAACCACAATTATTAAAATAATGGTTAATAAAATACTTTGTCCTATGGCCTTTCAGATGATTCACACTTAAAAACAAATTTACTGGGAGAAAGATCAACCGTATATATTTTTTGTCCTTTAACCCTTAAACAGATTGATGCTTTGAAAAATTAACTAGGAGGAGTTCCTACTAAGATTTTTTTTTAATTTGGAAGTGTCCCTGTGCTATGATAGTTTCATTATTTGAGTGAATTGATTACTTCCCTATATTTAGTTGACTTTCACTGAGCTTTCTGTTACCTTCTACTGCTTCACGGCTGAATAATTGCAAAGAAAATTTATCTTTCATAGGTGGGAAGCTAAATAATTCTATGATTTGTGGGAACTCTAAAATATTTCTTGAGTCACTCTCAAAGTACCCACAGAGTAGGAATATATATATATAAAGAGAGAGAGAGAGAGTTGTCTTTTTCTTTTTTTTAAGTACTTTTTCTTTGTACTTCTTACAGATACGTTTTGGACATATAAGTGTCAGGTGTTATTATCAAGGGCTATTATGAAGGGCTTTGAAGATCACTTAAAGACTGATATCTGCTGGAGGAGAAAAAGGATAGGAAATTATGGAGGAGTGACTCACAAAGAGTTTGGGTCATATTCCCTTTGAAATTAAAAAAAAAAAAGGAGTGATTTCAAACATTCAGAAAAGTATACAAAAATATATAAATATAAACTGCTGAGATATAAAATGGATTATGCCATTTTATCATATTACCCTCAGGTCTTCCATTCTCTTCTGGATTTTTTCCCCTTTGTTTATTTGTAATAATACATGAGTAAGTTCCTCCCGCCCATCATCTGACCCCATGTTCCTTCTTCCCAGGGATAACCTGTAACATAAGATTGATGTTCTTTCTCCCAGGCATGCATTTTTCTTTCTTTATTGGCATCATCAATAGAAACGAGGACAAATAATATTATTTTCTCCCTGATACGACTGTAGATGGTGTTAAATAAATTAATATATATGAAATGCTTATAACAGTGTTTTACATATATTACATGGCCAAGAAATTTAGTTAGCTAGTAAGTTGTTATTTAGCTACATCTTCACAAACTATATATTACTCTTTGAATGTATTTTAAATTTGATTAGGTTGATTACTGTAAAACTGATGATATTTGACCTTGTTTAATCTATACACAAAAAAGGAATTTTATGTAATTCAACTTATTATATATATAATGGTTCCATTTGTGTATGTATATTGCATTGCATATAACTTTTAAATACAAAATAATGATTATTCATATATCATATCTGCATTATTAATATTCACTGCTTGACAGAATTCCATTTTGTCATCATAACAAAATTTATGTAGGTTTTCTTAACGTGAGTGTCCACTGCATTTCTTCCATATTTTCACCATTATGCAGTGTAGTTATGACATCATTGCATGTACTTTCTTTTTTATTTATTTATTTATTTTTTTAATTTAATTTTATTTATTTTTGAGACGGAGTCTCGCTCTGTCACCCAGGCTGGAGTGCAGTGGCGCTATCTGGGCTCACTGCAAGCTCCGCCTCCCGGATCCTGCCATTCTCCTGCCTCAGCCTCCCGAGTAGCTGGGACTACAGGCGCCCGCCACCACGCCCGGCTAATTTTTTGTATTTTTAATAGAGACGGGGTTTCACCGTGTTAGCCAGGATGGTCTCGATCTCCTGACCTCGTGATCCGACTGCCTCGGCCTCCCAAAGTGCTGGGATTACAGGCGTGAGCCGCCGCATCCGGCCTGCATGTGCTTTCTTATGCATGAGTTAATTCATATAAAGTAAAACCTAAAAGTGGAATTCTCAGGTTCAACAGTATGCATGTCTTTCTTTCATTTCACTGGGAATGGCCAAATTATTTGCTGATGTTTGAACTGACATACATTCTCCTTAGGAATATATTCATAGTGTGCAGCCTGCAAAAATAAGGAGACTTATTTATTCTGCAAGTCAAAGACATTTCAGTGGAGCCTCAAACGTGCCCCTGAAAGAGGTCATTGGGGGGGATGTTTTCAGAAGAGAAATGTAAACTCTAAAGAATAATCAAATGAAAATGCTGCAAATGAAAAACATGGTACAGAAAATGTGCGATCTGGGCCCAGGTGATTTATAGCAAGTTCTTCAAGGGATAGAATTGATTGATACTGGGGAAGTTTTTGAAGGCAATACTATGCATTTTGAGTGCTCTTCATGACTTTATATAGATACAAATTTCTGTCTGAAATCATATTCCTTCTACCGAAAGGTCTTTCTTTAATTTTTCTTGGAGAGTAGGTATCCCTCAGCATTGATCTGAGAAATACTTTATTTCTCTTTTATTAAGAAAAATATTTTCACTAGACATAGAATTTTAAGCTGACATTTTTATTTTGGTTCATTAAAATGCTACTCCTTTGTCTTCCAGTTTGCATGGTTTCTGAGAAGCCCATTGTAATTTTTATCTCTGATCATCTGTAATGTGTATTTTTTCATGTGATTTCCTTCAAAAGTGTCTCTGTCCTTATATAAGCAGTTTGAATATGATGCATCTATGCGTGGTAATTTTCCCTCTTAGTGTTTTCTGAACCTGTTGGATTTATGTCTGTCATTAAGTTTGAAAAAAAAAATAAGCTTATTTATTCAAATGTATTCTATTCCATTCTTCACATATTGCAATTATGTGTAAAGAGTCGGATGCTGTTCACACTCTTGGATGCTCTGTGCTGTTTTTGTTGTTGTTTATTTGTGTTTTTTGCTTTCTCACTCTTTTGTACCCTTTGTGTTTAAGTTAGATAATTTCTACTGACCTATCTTCAGGTCTCGTAAATCTTTGCTTGGCTCTATTTAGACTACTGATGAACCTCTCAGAAGTATTCTGTACTGTTTCTTTTTTTTAAAATTTTTTTATTATACTTTAAGTTCTAGGGTACATGTGCACAACGTGCAGGTTTGTTACATACATATACATGTGCCATGTTGGTGTGCTGCACCCATCTACTCATCAGCACCCATCAACTCGTCATTTACATCAGGTATAACTCCCAATGCCATCCCTCTCCCCTCCCCTATCTCCACCACAGGCCCCGGTGTGTGATGTTCCCCTTCCCGTGTCCAGGTGATCTCATAGTTCAATTCCCACCTATGAGTGAGAACATGCGGTGTTCGGTTTTCTGTTCTTGCGATAGTTTGCTGAGAATGATGGTTTCCAGCTGCGTCCATGTCCCTACAAAGGACACAAACTCATCCTTTTTTATGGCTGCATAGTATTCCATGGTGTATATGTGCCACGTTTTCTTAATCCAGTCTGTCACTGATGGACATTTGGGTTGATTCCAAATCTTTGCTATTGTGAATAGTGCCGCAATAAACATACGTGTGCATGTGTCTTTATAGCAGCATGACTTGTAATCCTTTGGGTATATCCCAAAAATGGGATGGCTGGGTCATACGGTATTTCTAGTTCTAGATCCTTGAGGAATTGCCATACTGTTTTCCATAATGGTTGAACTAGTTTACAATCCCACCAACAGTGTAGAAGTGTTCCTATTTCTCCACATCCTCTCCAGCACCTGTTGTTTCCTGACTTTTTAATGATTGCCATTCTAATTGGTGTGAGATGGTATCTCATTGTGGTTTTGATTTGCATTTCTCTGACGGCCAGTGATGATGAGCATTTTTTTCATGTGTCTGTTGGCTGTGTGAATGTCTTCTTTTGAGAAGTGTCTGTTCATATCCTTTGCCCACTTTTTGAAGGGGTTGTTTGTTTTTTTAATTTTTATTTCTAGTGTTTACATGTGATTTTTTAAAAGTAGTTTTAATCTCTCTGCTGAAATCATTCATCTAATCTAGTATGTTTCCTTACTTCTTTATTATACCTTTAACATTTTAATTATAATAATTTTAAATGAGAAATTTCCACATCTGTCATATATGGGTCTGGATTTAATTTTTTTATATTTCTTGATAGTATGCTTTTTTTCTTGCTTTTTTTAAATAGTTGTTTTGATGAAACTCAAAAAATTTCAAGATAACACAGAGAAGCAATTCAGAATTATATCAGATAAATCCAACAAGGAGATTAAAATAATTTAAAAGAATCAATCAGAAATTCTGTAGTTGAAAAATGCAATTGACATACTGAAGAATACATAGACGTTTCTTTTTTATTATACTTTAAATTCTGGGGTACACGCACACAATGTGCAGGTTTGTTACATAGGTGTACATGTGCCATGTTGGTTTGCTGCACCCATCAAATCATCATTTACATTAGGTATTTCTCCTAGTGCTGTCCCTCCCCCAGCACCCCACCCCTGACAGGCCCTGGTGTGTGGCGTTCCCCTCCCTGTGTCTTAATAGCAGAATTGATGAAGTAGACAAAACAGATTTCAAGACCAAAACTGTAAAAAGGGGGACAAAGAGTGCTGTTATATAATGACAAAGGGGTCAATTCAGCAGGAGAATATAACAATTGTACATATGTATGAACCCCAAACTGAAGCAACCAGATATATAAAGCAAATATTAAAACTAAAGAAAAGTTAGACTCCAACAAAATAATAGCTGGAGACTTCGATATCTCGCTCTTGGCATTAGACATATCATCTAGACTGAAAATCAAGAAAGAAACATTGGATGTAATCTGCACTATTGATATAATAGACCTAACAAGTCTTTACAGAACATTTCATCCAACGGCCAGCTGCAGAATACACATTCTTCTCCTCAGCACATGAATCATTCTCAAGGATAAACCATATTTTAGGTCACAAAATAAATCTTAAAACATTCAAACAATATGAAATAATATCAAGCATCTTCTCTGACCACAATGGAATAAAACTAGAAATCAACAGCAAGAGGAATTTTGGAAACTATACAAACATGAAAATTAAACAATGTGCTCCAGAATGACCAGTGGCTAATGAAGAAAATAAAAAGAAATTTTTTTTTTTTTTTTTTTTTGAGACTGAGTCTGGCTCTGTCGCCCAGGCTGGAGTGCAGTGGCCGGATCTCAGCTCACTGCAAGCTCTGCCTCCCGGGTTTACGCCATTCTCCTGCCTCAGCCTCCCGAGTAGCTGGGACCACAGGCGCCCGCCACTTCGCCCGGCTAGTTTTTTGTATTTTTTAGTAGAGATGGGGTTTCACCGTGTTAGCCAGGATGGTCTCGATCTCCTGACCTCGTGATCCGCCCGTCTCGGCCTCCCAAAGTGCTGGGATTACAGGCTTCAGCCACCGCGCCCGGCAAAAAGAAAAATTTTAAATTATTTGAAACAAATGATAACTGAAACACAATATACCTAAACCTATGGGATACAGTGAAGGTGATACAAAGAGGAAAGTTTATAGCTACAAGTGCCCACATAAAAACAAAACAAACAAACAAACAAAAAAGCTTCAAACAAATAACCTGATGATGCGTCTTAAAAAACCAGAAAAGCAAGAACAAATTAAACCCAAAATGAGTAGAAGAAAAGAAATAATAAAGATCAGTGCAGAAATAAATGAAATTGAAACAAATAAACAATACAAAAGATCAATAACAGGAAAAGTTGTTCTATTTTTTGGAAAAAGATGAACAAAATTGACAAACCATTAGCCAGACTAATTAAGAAAAAAAAGAGAAAAGGCACATATAAATAAAGTCAGCAATGAAAAAGGAGGCATTACTACTGATACTGCAGAAGTACAAAGGATCATTATTGGCTACTATAAATAACTATGTGCCAATAAATTGGAAAATCTAGAAGAAATGGATAAATTCCAAGAAATATACAATCTATCAAGATTGAACCATGAAGAAATCCAAAACCAGAACACACCAATAACAAGTAGTGACGACAAAGCTGTAATAAAAAGTTGCCCAGCAAAGGAAAGTCTGGAATCCAAGGGCTTCCCTTCTAAATTCTACCAAACATTTGCAGAACTAGTACCAATTCTCCTCAAACTATCCTCAAAAATAGAGGAGGAAGGATACTTCCAAACTCACTCTACAAGGCCAGTATTGCCCTGATAACAAAACCAGACAAAGACGCACCAAATGAAAGAAAACTTCAGGTTGATATCCCTGATGAATACTGATGCACAAATCCTCAATGAAAGACAAGCAAACTGAATTCAACAACACGTTAAAAAACATTGAAAAGATCAAGACCAAGTGGGATTTGTTTAAAGGATGTAAGGATGGTTCAACATTTGCAAATCAATCAATGCGGTACATTATATCAACAGAATGGAGGGCGAAAACCATCTGGTCATTTTAATTTATGCTGAAAGAACATTTAATAAAATTCAGCATCCCTTCATGAATAAAAACTTCCAAAAAGCTGGGTATAGAAGCAATCTAAAACCTCAAACTATTAAACTACTAAAAGAAAAAATTGGAGAAACTCTTCAGGACATTGCAGTGTGCAAATAATTCTTGAGTAATACTTCACAAGTACAGATACTCAAAGCAAAAATAGACAAGCAGTATCACATCAAGTTAAAAACTTCTTCGTAGCAAAGAAAACAATCAACAAGGTGAAGAGACAACCCAAAGAATGGGAGAGCATATTTGCAAACTACCCATCTGAAAAGAAATTAATAACCAGAATGTACAAGGGGCTCAAACAATTCTGTAGTGAAACAAAAAAATCTAATACTCCAATTAAAATTGTGCAAAAGATCAGAATAGACATTTCTCAAAAGAAGACCTATTAATAAAAATGGCAAATAGATATATGAAAAGGTGCTCAACATCACCTATCAGAGAAACGCCAATCAAAACTACAATGAGATGGCATCTCACTCCAGTTAAAGTGGCGTTTATCTAAAAGGCAGGCAATAACAAATGCTGGCAAAAATGTGTGAAAAAGGGAAAGCTTCTACACTTTTGGTGGTAATGTAAATTAGTACAACCATTGTGGAGACCACTTTGGTGGTTCCTCCAAAAACTAAAATTAGCATTACCGTATGATCCAGCAATTCCACTACCAGGTACATATCAAAAAGAAAGGAAATCAGGATATTGAGGATATATCTCCACTCTCATGTTTGTTGCAGTACTGTTCCACAACAGCCAAGATTTGGAAGTAACTTAAGTGTCCATCAACACATGAATGAATAAAGAAAATATGGTACATAAACTCAATGGTATACTATTCAGCCATAAAAAATAATGTGATCCTGTCATTTGCAGCAACATAGATTGAACTGGAGATCATTAAGTGAAATAAACCAGGCAGAGAAAGATAAACATGGCATGTTCTCACTTCTTTGTCAGATCTAAAAATTAAAACACTTGAACACATGGAGATGGAGAGTAAAAGAATGGTTACCAGGGGCAAGGGTAGTAGTGGGATGAGGGGGAAGTGGGAATGCTTAATACATTCAAAAAATTGTTAGAATGAATAAGAACTAGTATTTGGCAGCACAACAGGGTAACTATAGTGAATGGTAATTTAACTATACATTTAAAAATAACTTAAAAAGGCCAGGTGCGATGGCTCATGCCTGTAATGCCAGCACTTTGGGAAGCTGAGCTGGGCAGATCACGAGGTCAGGAGTTCGAGACTAGCCTGGCCAACATGATGAAACTCCATCTCTACTAAAAATACAAAAATTACCCAGGCGTGGTGGCATGCCCCTGTAATCCCAGCTACTCAGGAGGCTGTGGCAGGAGAATTGCTGGAACCTGGGGGGCAGAGGTTGCAGTGAGCTGAGATCATGCCATTGCCCTCCAGCCTGGGCGACAGAGTGAGACTCCATCTCAAAATAAATAAATAAATAAATAAATAAATAAATAAATAAATAAATGTAACTGGATTGTTTGTAACATAACTGATAAATGCCTGAGGTGATCGATATTCCATTTACCCTGATGTGATTGTTATACATTGTATACCTATATACATCATGTACCTATTTAAGTACCCCATAAATATACACCTACTCTGAACTCACAAAAATTAAAAGTGAAGAATAAAATTATATATATACATATGATATATATATGCATACAAGTTGTCCTTTATTATTTAGATAAATGTCTTCTTGCAAGTTTAAAAATAAAACAGAATATTGAAAATTGAGTATTGAATTTCCCCTGGGTCATCCTTATTGATTACTAGATTTTTTTTAGAAATTCTTTTTTTGTGTGTGTGGGTACACGGTAGATGCATTCCATCAGCTGTTTTGATACAGGCATGCAATATAATATAAGCACATCATGGAGAATGGGGTATCCATCTCCTCAAGCATTTATCCTTTGAGACACACATAATCCAATTACACTCAATATTATAAAATGTACAATTAAGTTATTATTGACTATAGTCACCCTGTTGTGCTATCAAATAGTAGGTCTTATTTATTCTTTTAACTATTTTTTGCACCCATTAACATCATTGGTCAATTATATTTTCTGCTTATGCTATGCATTGGCATTTTAAGGAGAAACTCTCTCCTATGATATTTTGACTGGGATGGAAGCATTCAGTTGTTTTTAGTTGTAAGGGCTTCAGTTTATTCTAGATCCTATTGTATTTTTGTTCTAAGGTTCTGTCAGCATATTCACTCACTGAGAAGAATATCTAACAAAGGGGCTATTTTTCATTTGAGTTTTGCTTGCTTATTAAATCCCCTATTTCTGGTTAAGGCTGTTTACACAAAGTGAAAAAGTGAGAAGTAAACATGTTCCCATTTGCTTCAGGATTTACTCCTGAGTGTTATGTCCAGTTGTTAAAGAGCCTATACTTCAAGTTTCCAAAGGACAGATTATTTTCTTTCCTACAGGATTTTATTACATGTATTAGTCTGTTCGCACACTGCTAACAAAGACATACCCAAGATGGATAATTGATAAAGAAAATTAGGTTTAAAAGACTCACAGTTCCACATGGCTGGCAAGGCCTTACAATCATGGAGGGAAGTGAAGGAGGAGCAAAGGCATGTCTTACATGGCAACAGGAAAGAGAGCATGTGCAGAGGAACTGCCCTTTATAAAACCATCAGATCTCATGAGACTTATTCACTATCACAGGAACAGCACGGGGAAAAAATCTGCCCCCACGATTCAATTACTTCCCACTTGGTCCTTCCCATGACATGTGGGGTTTAAGGGAGCTACAATTCAAGATGAAGTTTGGGTGGGGACACAGCCAAACCATATCATTAGAGTTAATGTAATCTATTTTCATTAGGAAGATTATGAAAATATTTATCAAAAAACCTTGTTTAACATCTAAAGCTTTTCTAAACCCTTCTGGTTTTCTGTACCATTTGAGATGCCATCACTGACCCTCAGTGTTTTTCTACCTCTGCCTTTTCCATCCCAATTTATGCATGCAGAATTATTTGTATTATGAACTAATTGATTTAGCTCAGGGAGCCCTGTCATGAATGAATAAGTTCAAAATATTTATCTTAATCCCTAAAGCATTTTTTAAATGCAGATTACCTAATAGAAGGCAGAGAATGAGGAATATGGTAACTAAAAATTGATGGAATGTATAGAAAACAAATAGCAAGATAGTAGGCTTAAGCACATCAATATTTTCAGTAAATGTAAACAGGTTAAGCACCCTAATTAAAAATCAGATACTGTCAGTCTTGACAAAAATGCAAGACCCAGTTATGATGTTTATAGAAGAAAGACATTTTAAACATAGAGACAGAAATTTGAAAGTTAATGATGGGAAAAGACATTTCATATAGATACTAAGCATATGGAAGCTATATACAAAGTAGACTTCACGACAAGGCATATTATCAGAGATAAAGAGTAATATTTCACAATGAGAAAAAGTCAATTCATAAAGAAGACACAATTTCTAGAATTTGTATTTGTTCTGTCCTTCAATTCAGTCCATTTATATTTATGTTCTCTTATCCTTTCCTTAATCCTTTAATCAATATATACACACAGGAGTATGATTTCTCTGTGAATTCTATTCCTCGTGCACTTGGGACTCTAATCCTTTGTTCTGTCTCAATTTCCTTTTATTTTTGTTTTGTTTGTTTCATGCCTGCAGATTTTCTCTCTTATGACAAATACAATTTATTTCTCATGGAAATTTTTGTCATGTTGCCTTAGCCAGATTTATGTTTGTGTAGGCTAAATTAAGGCATTTATTTAAATTTCAACATCTCTTTCTCTCAGGAACCCAAAACTTCATTTACTTTTTTCACTGTGGTCACTGAAAGCCAAGCCTTTAGCATGCAGTTTGATAACCAGTTCTTCCCAGTTCCCTTCATAGTAACTTTCACACCAGGCTACCAAGAATAAAATAAAGAGAAAACAAAGCACCTTGCAATATAAAAAGGTCCTAGAACTAAGACTTGAGACATTTCAAATTGATGGTGGTGAAGATGGGAATGAAAAGCAAACAAGAGAGGAAAAAATGAAGAAGTATCATCTCCTTCAATCTAATACTAATCCTTTCTTTCTTATTTTTTCTCTTTTTTTCCCCCCTGGATATCATGGCTTTCTATCTTTTCAGGAAACTCACAGTATTGATTATCCTTTCTTGTGTTGGCTACCTCTTTCTATATTATTGGTGTTCTCCCTCAATACAAAAATAAGCTTAAATTTCCTCCAATATTTAGTTACTTAGCATTCCTGGAACTGGGAAAGTAACAGTTGAACACAGATCTAAAGGATAAGTTTGAATAAACTGGACAAAGGGCAAAGGTTGCAGGAGAAATATGCAAACCTCTTGTGTAAAGGTCTTGTGGTGAGAGGAGTGAATATCTCACTTATTTCAAAGCACTGAAAGAAGAGCAGCAGGCTGGAATCAGTGAGATCCAAGGGAAATGCTGCATTCTATGAGACTGAAGAAATAGACACCTGATGTGTCACTGGGGCCTTGCCCATCATGTTATGGATTTTGTTCTTCTTCCTAATGGCAAAAGAAAATGGTTGAAACATTTTTAACACTTTATTTTTAATTAAAAACTAAAAATTGTATATATTTATGGGGTATACTGTGGTATCTTGAAATATGTTTTCAATGTGGAATGAAGACATTTAAAGGAGATTAGCACAATTATACTAGAATTTCCAAATCATGTTTAAAATGAGGGATTCTGGAAGAGATACTCTTTTTGCATATTCTCTACATTGTTTCTCAACTCTTATGTGCTAATTTCCTATATGCTACCACAAACTTTTACTACAAATTTGATTGCTTAATGCAACCCATATTTATGACCTTACTGTTTTGGAGGTCAGAAGTTCAAAAAGGGCCTCACTGGACTGAAATTAAGGTGTTAGCAGGGCTGTGCTCCTTATTAAGGCACTTGGTGAGGATCTGTTTCCATGCCTTTTCTTGATTTTTACATTGCTGGCATTTCTTAGCTCATGGGCCTTTCCTCCATCCTTAATGCCAGGAGCATACACCTTCGAATTTCTTTCTGATTCCTACCATCTGCTTCCATCATCGCATCTCCCTCTCTGAGTCTTACCGCTTTACCTGCCTCTTATTAGAACACTTGTGATTATTTTGGAGCCATATGGATAATCCTACTTCAAGATTCTTAATACATCTGAAAAATCTCTTTTGCCATATAAGGTAACAACATGTTTGTAGTTTCTGGGGATTGGGATGTAGGCGTCTTCAGGAAGAAGAAACATTTTTCTGTCAACAACATCTTTTTTCATAAGTTTTATCACAGTTTGTGACTATAGGATTTTGTGGTTATTGCACAATTATCTTCTCCTCTAAACTCTAAACCATAGAGGCCAGGTCTCCAGCTTATAGTATTTATCATTGTGTCCCCAGCACTCACTACCATAGTGTCTGGCTCTTAATCAGTGCTCAGTAACTGTAGATTGAATGAATACATGAGTGTCTTAAAAGTAAGATTAGTTTATTCGGGAAGCAATGGATATGTTTGTGCCAATGTTTTTATACATCTCAACAGTGATGTTTAATCACATTGGGATAGTTACAGTTGACCTCAATTATTTTAGCCCTGTGTTTACCTATAGTCCAAATTCAACTGATTAATTACATATAGAAGTATTGATTACCCATTTTGAGACTTTGTGCTTCCAACTCTATGCCGTGAGTGATAGAACTAATTGCCTAATTATAACTATTCTTATAATATTCTGTTTTATAAAATGTCAATGACTGAAATCATTACTCTGACTGTAATGTAGCTAAACCAAGTGTTACTTATAGTCATTTTATTATATAATTCAATTGTAAGTGTTTTAGAAATTGCTAGCTTTCTAATTTCTAATACACACTAATTTTTCTGACACTATCTGTTTTAGAGTTGTAATATTAAATCAAATGTTTGTTGATTTGGTTTAAAATATCATGCGAGCTTGAAGGTTTCTGGAATATAACCTGTATTTTTAACCTTTGCAAAAGAAAAAAAATCTCTACTGTATTCTCCATCACCTAAGTACGCAAGTCATCACTGATGTCTCCTTTTTTATTGCCTCCCTATCTGATCAATCACCCAGTTCTCTCAAAGATTTCTTAGGCCATTTTCTTCTCTATATCCCTCCTTTGGTTCATATTCTGATTATCTTACAAGAATACTGTAACACTCTATGAACTGGCTTCCCAAATTCTTGAGATGCTTCATTATATAACCTTTCTGTAGGTAATGTAGGTTACTTTTCCCTCTTTATGGAGGTGTTCTTCAGCATGAGATTTATTACTTTTAATTAAATAACACTAAAAAAATAGAAAGTCATTCAGGTCAAATAGAGGTAAATTCCAGTCAAATAGAAGTGGATCACAGATTTTTAGTTAAGGAAATTAGGTTTTCATTTTTTGGCATGTGGGTCAAACATTAAGAAAATATATTTATATATGTTGCTTTAGTCATACATGACAAATATACAACAAGAGAAATAGGCCCAAAACAATCAGAAGTCTCAAGTCTGAATCTATACCTCTCTATCAACTGTATGTATGATGCTGGGTATAGCATCTGTCTGCTGATTCTCAGTTCTCGTGTCTGTAAAATCATTGATAAAAATGAAATTGGTGTAAGATTAAATGTACCTCTGCAGACACTTAGGCTCTTGAAGAGTACCCCCATCCTTGGTTTGGCTTAATAACGAAGATTTCATGGACATGTAAGAGAACAGCTGTGCCATACATGTGAACTAAATATTTGAAACAGGATCCTCAGGCTACCACAATTTCTTGTCTCTAGTTTTCCCTTCTGTCTTTTCATTGCTTTTTCTGAGTGTTATTTATGAAATGGTGACCTCATTTTATGTAGCATTTTTATTTTTGACAGTGCCTTGCTCTGTCACCCAGGCTGGAGTGCAGTGGCACAATCTCTGCTCACTGCAACCTCTGTCCCCTGGGCTCAAGCGAGCCTCCCACCTCAGACTCCGACTGAAACCACATGTGCCCACCACCACGTCTGGCTAATTTTGCTAATGCTTTTATTTTTTATTTTTTATTTTTCATAGAGACGTGGTTTCACCATGTTGCCCAGGTTGGTCTCCAAGTCTTTAGCTCAAGCAATCAGCCTGCTTCAGCCTCCCTAAGTGTTAGGATTACAGGCTTACATAGCCTTTTAATAAAACCCTTCAATGAACTTGAGAAATGATCCAAACCCCCTTTTTTTGTGGTATCTAGGTCCTCCAGGATGTGGCTCCTATTTACCTTTCAAATTTTATCTTGTACTGTTCTCTCCCCTCTATGTGATATTCTGAGAAAATGCAAGCATTTAAAGCACCTCAGTATTTTCTTTTTCCCCTTTCACACCTCATCACATAAAATTTCCTCAGCTTAGGATTCTATTTTTTTCTTGTTTCATAATGGATGTGTGTTTCTCCTTGAAGGCTTCAACTCAACTGTGCTACTTTTCTGCAAAATCTTTTCAGACTGACAGTTTGTAGACATGCCCAAGCAGTGTTGATTATGATTTACTTTTTGCCAACATTGTATCTCATAACATAGGGCATAGTGTAATTCATTTTTGTGTTGGTTTTCATTCATAATTAGATCCCAAAGCACTGGGTTATGGAAGCCATGTATATACATTGTGTCCCTGTGTCTAGCACAACATTTGACACATGGTGTTCAGTAAATATCTCTTGAAAATAAAATGAATTCTGTGTTTAGGTCTAGGCTGAGCATGATCCAGTTTTGAGGGATAGGTTCAGGCAGGGCATTAAAGTATTAGAAGACTGTAAGTGATATCACCTTTTGAGGAACAGGATATTTTCCAATGGGTTTTAAAATAAACAATATATAGAAATAATTAACTCAGTCAATGGTCTTTTTATTTAGATAAGCTAAAAGATTTTAAAAGGCTTATATTTTGCAATTTGACTAAAGTCAGCATGTAGAAATGTTTTGTTGAGATGGAGGCATTTTGTTTGTTTGCCAGAGGAGGAGGGAAGTTCTGATAAATAGACTGTACCATGAATGAATATAAAAAAGACATATTTTCTAAAACGTAGATGCTTTAGATGTCAGTCTTTTAATTTAGGGAAGTACAGGTCCAGCATGGCTCTATGTTTGATGCTTAGAATGGTTTCTTCTCACTCTGGGACCCTTTTCTACAGAGTCAAATGAAGCACAGAATTCTTGAAGCATGTTAGTTTTCCCATGGGAGGATTCAGTATCTTTTCATTGAGTTGGAGGTAGATTCATTAGGACATTTGCCTTATATATGTAGAGTAATGTATTTCCTTAGAATCAGAATCAGTGTTGGGACCAGAGTTGGAACAGGTAACAGCATGCATGTTTCTGTTTTTATTTATTCTGGTGCATGCCTCTCGTATGAAAAGTCTTGTTTATTCAAAAGCTAAGAAGTATAACTGTCAAATTGTAACATATTTTCATAAAGACATCCAAAATACTGAAAAAAAATATATATATATGTATAGCTGTAATCATAGATGACAAATATATGACAAGTGATATAGGCCTAAACTTACAACCAGGAGTCTCAAGTTTGAATCTATACCCCTCTATCAACTGTATGTATGATGCTGGATATATTGTTTACTGATTCTCAGTTCTCATGTCTGTAAAATCATTGACAAAATTAAAATTGGTATAAGATTAAATGTGCATACAGAACTTATAAAAAGCTGATGTCTTACAGAAGTATACTATAATTGTATCATTAGTAAAGTATTCATAAAAAATTAAAAATCTGAAACTATTATAGATCAGGGCCGATGTGCAGCATACATTATTGTTTGATAGAGCCTACTCTATCTAGTTCAGTATGCAGGCCATAGAGATTATTAAATACTGTTAATATCAATCTTCCTATAGAAGCTTTTGCTTCCTGTTTTACAAGTGTTCAATGAGAAGTAGTTGAATGTTGCTCACCTTTAATATGAAGATTTCGATGTTCTTACAAGTTAGATTATTATAAAGTAAATGAGCTGAATTCAGAGATTCTAAAAAAAATAACATTGCTGCTGGTAGTCAGAACTTCCCTGGTTTTGTAGTAAACCAATAGAAGTAAATAAGATAATATTTGTGGGGCCTCTTGTAATCTGCAAAGAGTTATACAAACAATTGAGTATGTGTGTATGTGTATAAATATGTACATATATGTATATCGAATGTGAATGTCTGTAGAAAAATAATGTTTACAGGAAATTTTACAAATTAGCTATAATGTATTTATTTTAGATGGATCTCTAACTTGCAGTGGCTTTGAGTTTTCAGCCAGTTATATTCAAAGAAGCATCACTAAATAGTTGTTCCAGTTAGTTAAGCTTGTCAATGCAAAACATACCATGAGCTAAGATTTACTAAGGTTTCCCTACGATACTTATTTGTTATGAGACTGAAATACTAGATAAGTAACATACCGAGGAAGAAGGACCTCCAGGACTTCAGGAAAGAAAGATTTCAAGCCTGTAGTTTTGAAATGCCGGTACAGACAGCTTGAACATGTGGCGAATGTAACTTAACTTCACAAAGATTTGTTCAATTGCCCAAGTGTTGTATTTCAGCATTTTAAAATCTATTTTAAAAATATAGAATTTAAAAACTATGTAGGGTTGCACACATGCTGGAATAAGCCAGGTTGTGTGTATGTGTGTGTGTGTGTGTGATTTTGTGTGTGTGTGTGTGTGATTGTGTGTGGGTGGGGTGTGCATGAGAGAGAGAGAGAGAAGGACTGGTATATTTTCTTGGACATGAATAACTATAGTCACATTTTTTATTATCTTATGGATTTAGTTAAAACTTTATTCTGTCCTATAAAACTAAGAAATTATTTTCACTTTGAACCATGAGCCTAGAAAGGTTCAAGACACGATGGAGTGATCAATGGAGTGGCAACTTAAGAAACTTTATTTTCACTGAAATCACTTCTAAGGAAAGAAATTAGAGATTCTCTTAAACAGGGTTTGATGGCAGAATACAGTTACCATATGCTGGACATTGGAATACATGGTATAAATATGTTATTTTTATCATTATCACCGGAACCCTGTGAAGTAGTATAATTAGCTCCATTTTACACATGAGAAAAGACTTAAAATATAAATAAGTTATCTAAAGTCTCATAGATAGGAAGTGGCAGTTCCACTTCTTGTTATCCATTTTTCCCCATTATTTTCATCTTTAGCTTATATAATGTGGGCCCTTATCATAAATAAAACCTTCCAAATACGCTCAACACTTTTGATTCTTCCTTTCATCCCACTCCAACAGAATAAACCAATTTACTTGATTTGTTTAATCATGCAGTTGAAAGCTGTACTTCTGAACAAAATAAGAAATATTTAAATCACTATGAACAATATGTTTTTTAAGCTTGATAGTATCAATTCTGAGAAATATCATTGGTTTATGTACTGTTAAGAAATAAACAAACATATGCCTAAGTAAATACCAATACATTGTTTAATTTTCTATTGTTGTGTAACACATCACAAATTTAGGGACTTAAAACGCACAAAATGATTATCTCACAGTGTATTTAGGACAGGAGCCTAGATCCAGGTTAGCTAAGCCCTCTGTTCAATGTCTCAATGGTCTGAAATCAAGGTATTTAGTTGCTGCCTCTGGTATTTGCCACTGCTGCTTTCAAATTGGATATTGTTTCTACTGCCATTTCCATCAAAACAAAGATATTTCAGGGCCTCTTTTGTTATTTTGTCATTAATTTCTGATTTAATACCCAAAGCCGACACAGCTGCTTGTTGAATGTAATTTGTGTGTCTGGGCTTTTGCTGCAAGGGAGGCTGGAAAAGCTATCATAGGGACAGAACTCTTTGTGACATACCATAGAATCCTTTTAGCTTGTTTAAGCAAAAAAAAAAAAAAGAAAAAGAAAAAAGAAAAGAAGGAAGGAAGGAAGGAGAAAAGAAAAGAAAGAAAAAGAAAGAAGAAAGAAAAGAAAGACAGAAAAGAAGCAGAAAGAAAGAAAGAAAGAAAGAAAGAAAGAAAGAAAGAAAGAAAGAGAGGGAAAAGAAAAGAAAGAAAAGAAAGGACGGAAGGGAGGAAGGAAGGGAGGGAAAGAAATAAGGAAAATAATAATAGCCAACTCTCAGAATATTTGGGACGGTGAAAACAACCAACTGTGAATGCTATATAGCCATACAATAAAATCAATGCACTTTTGCATTGTGAGATACTGTTACAGATTGCTACTTAGCACTTCTCTGGCTCAGGACTGGAAACCAGATGCTCTATTTCAGTTGCCTCACAAAAGTTTACATACGTCTACCTCTGCCATACGGCTTACAAAAATATCTGATCACTGCACACCCAGCCTCTACCTCATCTGCAACCAAGACTTATGTGAAGTTATAAGACTTGTAGAATCTCGGTTATATACCTGCCCAGTAGTTATAAGAAAGTATGAGGAATATATTTTTTAGTTTCCCAGCTTCTAAAATAGAGGAGGACAATATGTAAGCCCACTAAAATGGAAGTGAAGCAAATAAACCTGCAGTATCCATCATAAGTGTAATAAGTACTTTTAGATTAATAATGAAAACTACTTTCCATCAAGATGTACAAAGTATTTCCTGAACACAAGAGTAGGGTTCAAATGCTAGACAGATCCAAAATGATAAATGTTCACGAGGGTGAGAGGAGTGAGCCCTCATCCAGTGTGCAAGATTTAAGGAATCACCAAACAAAATCAATATAAAGATTGCTTTAATGTCATATTAAAAAATAAAGGCATGAAAAACAGTCATAATAAACAAAAAGTCAAAATTTGAAATAAAGGATCAATACCAGTGCCATGTGCACCATATTTGGGCTGAGGCAAAATGGGAAGTCAGCAATACCGATCCTATCTTAAGTGCCTTGCCCATCCTTGAACGGGAATAGCACTTCCCTGAGTTCACTGTATTCTGAAAAGTGGCTGCCAGTAGCACTGTGAGCACCTGTCACTAGCTTCGCCACTGCAGTGAAAAAGAATTTCTCTTTTCTGTCATGTGTATATGAATCCCACAGAATATACTGATTTATTCCAATGGGGTCATTGTCCATTTGTGACAAGCACTTTGACTAGAGGGATGGGGGCACTCTGAGCAACCATCTTTGGGCTCCAAGACTAATAACCTCTCTAGGACATGTGGTAGGGGGAGAGATTCCCCAAAGCAACTAGAAGAAGAGGAATGTAAAAATGTAGTGGGCACAGAAAAGGTTAACGTGACAGTTTGATGTGTCCAGATTACTGTGAGAATCACTGTTCTGCGCTTTTCATCTCCATTCTTGCCTCCTACTCTCTATCCTTTAAGTAATATCCAGATCAATCTTTAAAATGCAAACCTGATTCTATATTTCAGATTGCAATCCCCCACATTGCACTTAGGATATGATACCAAACCTTTGCATGATCTCCTAAACCTGCATGACCTAGCTTCAGTATTACTTCTAAAGCTTTTGTTTATTCCACACTCCACCCACTGGCTCACTCTGCTTTGTCTCTCTAGGATGTTCCAGTGCACTGACTTTGTTCACATGTCAGCAATTCACACATGCTTCTCACCTAGATAACTACTTATTCTTTACATCTGAGTTAAAAAATCGCCTCCTCAGCTAAGTCTTTTTTGACACCCTAATTTAAAATTATGTTGTTTCTCACTCATAGCACTTACCATGTTTCATAGTTACATAATTATTTTCTAGGAATATTTCATGTACCCATCGTCCACCCCCAACCTTACTAGATTCTGAGGTCAATAATAGTAGGCATGTAACTGTTTTATTCAATTATGTTTCCTCATCTCCCACTTTTGTATGCTGTCTGACACATAGCAGGTGCTTGGTAATGTTTTTGTTGAATTAAAATAGAAATTGAGTCCCAGTTGAATATAGAATGAACTTCTTTCCTGCTTACTTCCAAGGCTAATTTTCTGTCATTTTTATTTTTCTTCTTAGGCCACCATTATTCTTGGAATAAATTATCTTTTGGTTAAGTTAGCCAGAATTGGCTTATGACCAGACACAACCTTAAGCGTTATAATTCCTCGTAGGGAATTGAGAGATTTTATTTTTAGAAGCAGGGTGAAGGCAATAAAGGGCTGTTTCAGCTTCTCAGCATTTTCTTTGACCTCTTCATCTCTGCTTTCAAGTGTTTCCTTAATTCTTTTCTAGAATATCTCCAACTGCTACCTTAGCCAAGATCCCAAAACTAATCCCAATAGAGACAAGACAAGTTTCACGTCTTCAAACCTCTATCACCCAAGTGAGCTACATGTTACTTTCTAAATACGCTATACAACCTTGGTACATTTTGCTTCTTCTCTTTAGAAAGTCCTTGTGATGTGGCACAACCTACTCACCCACTTCATCCACTGGTTGACTTTTCACTTATCCTTTGGGTCTCAGATTAGGCATCTCTTCCGGGAAGGCTTTACTCTTTGCATCAGAGATTGTTCGAGGTGTCCGTCTAACATGTTCCTCTAGTCCCTTGTACTTTTCTCAGTTAAGGAACTTGCAAAATATTTAATTGCCTGTATGCTTGTTTTCTCCTCCCACTGTCTCCTGTGGACTCCACTGTACACATTGTATTCCCAATACTTTGGAACCTAGTACATTACAGGGATCCATTAAATATCTATGCACTACACAAAGCAGGAAAACAAAACTTTCAAATGTCCTCAGTGCCAACTTACCTATTTGACCTTTCATTTTTTGCAACACACATGCGCACACATACACACACACACACATAATGCACAGATGCACAGCTTGGAATTGTCAATATTGGCTTGGCCTATGTTTTTCTCCTCCTTGACTCTTGTTCCTCCACAGTCAATTATTGATGGAGGCATAATTTACCATACACTTTCAGTGAAATACCCACCTATCAACCAGGTAGGTGGGTATTCTCATAGATTCTAACCCATGCCTATTACACACATCCTGCTGACTGTAGTGGTGATAGAGTAAAGATCCATTTAATGTAGTTTGTTGGGAGGATGGGGAGGAATAAACTTGAGAAATTCAAAAGATTTTGGTGATAGAGTTTTAGATAGATTATAAAGTAAAATAAATATAGCAAAGTCCATGAAAGAAGATGCAAAGTACATTGAGGTTATATATGTACCCGCCTAACAAAAAGTATTGTAATAGATGCACGTATTTCAACTCTTCACACAGAATATCTCTATATTCTTGCAAAGTCTTCATTAAGATATTTCTCTATATTACAGAACTGCTTCCAAATATGTCAACTTTGGTTCAGTATCTCTCTGAAAGTAATTGAAGCTTTGTTAAAATGACATTTAGTAGCATGTCCCTTATCCTGTATTTTCTTATCTTGTACTTATAATAACTTTCTCATAAAATGTATTTATCAAATTTTAATATTAATTCAGTACTGCTTCATTTATTTTTTATTGAAACAATGTAATTAAAGGACCTACTGGAAATGCCATTCATATTAATGAAACTGTTAACTATTAAATTGTAGAAAACTTAATGTCTTTGCTGGTATATTGATGCCAAAGTGAACCAACTCTAAACTTACCCAATAATTGAGAAATTCTACTTCCTTATTTTTTATGCAATAAGAAATAAAAATACTGAGTCAGAAAAATCCACCTAATGCTTTGTAGCATCACAATAGGATAATTGACTGTATTTTTTAAATCAGTAGCATGAGAATTACAGCATTTGAAATCAGCTTTATGTTGATTTTAGTCATTGAAAATGTGCTATTATTTTTGAATATTTTTCAAATATTTTTAAATATTTTATTTTTCTAAATTTTCTATGGCATATATATATATGTGTGTGTGTGTGTGTATATATATATATATATGTAAAACAAAATGACTATGGAATTAGCAGCCTAAATTTAAACAGATAAGGGAACATTTTTCAACTTCTCTCTTTATCAGAAGAGTGTACAGTAAAGTGCTTTGTCTCCCCTCCCTTTCTGATCTCTTCATTTTATCCTTGGGACTGCTTATGTATTTTGTAGTTTGAATCTTCTTAGAACAGTAAAATGTGTCTGAAGCATGCTGATATTATAGAAATACCTTGAAAAAGATTCTCAGTAAAATATACAATGGAATTTCTACACTTTCAAAACCATTTTAATTCTGACTGATATCCTGCTGGTAAACGGAGTAAAGACATGAAATATCCTATCTAGTACCATTAATCTTACAAATAGACTCTGAGTGAATAGTATGCTATTAGCGTTATTTGCTGACAGAGAGCAGAACTGGCCAGCTACTTAAATCACTTCCAGCTAGTTATCATTCCAGGACATTTCTCTTTGCTCACTCAGAGCATTTTAGGATATATGGCTTTTTTACCTAAAGTGTAATAAAAAACATATAAACAATTGGAATGGCCAAATAGTCCTTTCAAGTATTATGACTCCTAAAGAGTTGATATAGGTTTCCAGATCACTGCAGCTTTTCTTCTTTTCCTTTACCCTTGAGCAGTGAGTGTTAACCTTGAATAGAGGGACACTCAATATGTCAAAAAGCCTCAGAATGTTTCAATTGTTTTCCATGCTGCAGTTTAATTCTTAGCCTGATGTTTTCCAAGTCAGTCAACCACCTTATAACAGCAATATGTCCACAATAGCCAGTGAGCTTGGAATGAAACCGCAACAATACGGACTCTCTGTGATGTTTTTTTTGTTGTGAATTCTGTAAGATGCTATGAAGATGAGATTTCTGACAAGGTGGTCCCTCAATTATGACAGCCGTAACTTCTTTGAGACGTTGGCTGAAATGAATACAAATTGCATTCAAATTCACCACAGTGCAATTTTTTGGCAAAATAATATTCAATGCACATGTTTTGGAAAATAGTGATGTTCACTTGTTCACTGAGTAAGGAACTTGGTAATTTTGACTTGTTTCATTGAGAACTTATTTGGATATTTTAAGCATATTTTTCATTTGTTATAAGTAGGATGGTACAGGACTTTGTGAAAAGGTTAGTTGAGATAATTGGGTGGGGGTATTTAAGGATGAGAGAGAGAGAGAGCAAGAGAATGAAATTAAAATTTGAATTTGACGATACTTAAGTCTTGGGAGCACGTACTATCTCAGGCTCTATTCTAAGTGCTTTATATACATATAACTGCGTGGGATAAACAGCTTTTTTATCCTTATTTCATAGAGGAGAAATGGAAAACTGAGGAGACTAAACATCATGCCCAACGTCATCTAATTAATTGAAAGTCAGCACAAAATCAATGCAAGCTGACTTTAATACTGATGCTCTTAAGTTCTAGGTTAACATATAAAGCTGTATCTTGTGTTTCTTTTTTTTTCCTGAGAAGCTGTATTTTACCATGGAAAGATTGCAGACTTGCAGTTCAATTAAAAGGCCCAGAATGCAGAAACATCAGCAATAATTTTTGAAAAGAATCCTCAGATGGGGAAACTACCACTAGAATAACTGAGCACTATCCACCTTTTTCTTTCCTACATCTGCTCATGATTCAGTATCCTAGCAGAGAGCAGCACTCAGCCGATCTTAGATCAGAAGCCTGTTCCTGGTACATGCCAGTCAGTGAGAAGAAGGCTCTTCCATTGAGGAGTCAAGGATCTCAACTTATCACCTACCACAACCATAAAAAATATTTGGTAAGACCATTTTCAAAAGGAAATCAGGGTATCATTAGAAAGGGGACATGGGTGCTAGAAAGTTAAAAACCAGCAAATATTTTCTACAAAGGTCATCTATTCACTGCGTATCATCTCTGTGATCAGCTTGCAAAAATGTCTAAAATAAAAAATTCCCAGCTATCAAGATAGGTCACTCTCTTAAATTCAAATCAAAGCTAATTTCTCTTTGAAACACTCACTGATTAAGCATATGTAGTTCACATAGTAACAAACCCGTTGCTGGTTTAAAAGGCAAAGAATTATGGAAATCCACAAATACAGTCTCCATCAGCAGGTATTTGTTCTCAAAGGCTGCCCATATATCTCAACAATATTCTGCCTTCTTCTGTGATCTTTTAGTTTTTCTAGGAGAAATAACACTTAGGTGTTAATAAGCCATTATCACTTCTGGTTAACACTGTTTAGCAATTACTGATCTTTTAACAAAGAGATTCAGCCTCTAGGTTGTTCACAGGCAGCAGCAGTGGAAACAGCCAGTAAGAGAGAGGAACAGGATGAAGCAGCACAAAGAAAAGCATCAAGGGAAACACATTCAAAATGCAAAGTGCAGATCTGAAACCAAAATACCACAATGTTTAATTAATGGCATATACAAAGATACTAACATATACAACACATGTGCTATGTACATTTAAACATGTCTTGGATATAAATAAATAGTTATTAGTTAATTGTCTAACACATTTATTTTCAAGCATGTCATCCTTTCTGATTATAAAATCCCAAGAAACCCATTTTAATTACTATCACTAGAGAGAAATGTGCACTGTACGTCAGTATAATTTGCCATGTTAAAGTGAAAATTGCTGGGGTAAGAAGATGGTGATGATCAAGAGATGCAACTGGTGCTATTTCTAATGGCACCTTACATCTTTAAAAAGAATGTGGCAGTCCAGCTCAAACTAAACAATGAAAATATAAAGGGAGCTGTCAACATATATGTCATAGTGGAAATAAAAATAAATGGTTGAAGGATGAGTGGTAAAAAGAAGAGATGAAGATATGGATATGTAGTTAGATATATAGAACAATTCAGTGGAAGAGAAAATAACTGCTTGGTAGAATAAATTTGAACATGACAGCCTTATAAAATACGCCACAGAAACATAAGCATCTATGATAGAGTTGTAGAGAATAGCACTGTATCTAGCAGCTCTGCTTATTTTCCCGTTATAACGTTAGACACCCTGGGCCTAAACATTTCAGGCATCTTGCTTTTGCAACGATCATTTATTGAGAACTCCCTCTAAATGCAGGAGAGAGAATATATTCACTTTTCAGATAATTGTATTGTTACAGTTTTTATTTTGAGTGGTTTGATTCCTATTTGGGAACTTCGATATGAAGTAGAATACCTTTACAGAACTATAGTAATGACTTCTTCTTCATGCATGGAGTCGATATTCACCTCTTTCTGAGCCAGCATCTCACCAATTCAGAAGCAGAAGCCAACATAGAAAACTCTTCTTTAAATCCAAGTTTTAAAAAACAGTTAGTGTAAATACCACTGTTGCAGAAAGCAATGGATTCAAGTTGGTCTCAATTCAATATTAAAGTGTATAAAGTTCTTGTAAATAGGTGAGGGAGAGCTATGCTAATGGAGAGAGACCAAACCCAGGTTGCCAGAATGAATTTGAAAAAGGCAATAGAACAAATTGAAGTAGGCAAATAAAGTAAAAAGACCAGAAAATCCAAATGTTAGGACATGAAAGTTAGGGTCTAGTACATAATTCAGGTATTTGTCAGACTAACAGGAGAAGAGTCATTAAATAGGGCTGTGTTTTCTGATCCAATGGCAAAGATTATTCTACTTGGGTTGCTATGCTTCTCTGAAGTGCAAAGACAAGAAGGGAATTACAAATGTATAGTTACAGATAAAGACAGAAAGAAAGACAAATCAGTACTAAAAGATGGTGATTATGCAGTAGCAGTATCCACAAGTGTATAAACAATGATTGAAAACAAAAAATGACTGTAAGACCAGATAGGTAACAAATGCGTGATACAGGCTTGAGAGTACATGTTCTATATAAAGGAGGTAGCTCTAAACCAGCTTCAGCTCATTATTACCACTAAAGGAAAGGTAGGTCCAGGGTCCAATTTCTTAACCTTCTGATTTTTCAAGAAAAGCCAAAAATCTGTATTTTTATTATAAATTTTTTCATATTTATATTGGGTTAGTATCATTAAATCTCACTTGTGGCTAGGGTGGCAGTATCTATAGTGCCAGATAATTTATAGTCCAAATGAACACTAGAAAATCAGTAACAAGTCCAGTGGTTACTCTGATCAACACAGGACTTTGTCATAATTACCAAATCCCAAAACATTACAACCAAAGGCTGAGAGGTACTGACGTCAATAAATTATGGTCCAGAGAAACTCAAAATGCGTAAAATGATTAAAAAGAAACTAAAGGCTGGTAAAATTGACACGAGATAAGGTAAATTATAGTTCAAAATATTTTATACTGTTATAAAATAAATTTCATACCAGTATAATTAGGCATTTAATGATATAGCATCAACATATGCATTGACACCCTGTCAACATTTTGACAGAAACACAATTGTTACAAGAGTATTTAACATACCACTCTTTTTTTCAGAAAACTCTAAACAGTAGTTTCATTTATTTATTTTAGTAATATTTATTTTTTTTTATAATTATACTTTAAGTTTTGTGCAGATTTGTTACATAGGTATACATGTGCCATGGTGGTTTGCTGCACGCATCAACCTGTCATCTACATTAAGTATTTCTCCTAATGCTATCTTCCCTTTGCCCCACACCCCCCACAGGCCTTGGTGTGTGATTTTCCTCTCCTTGTGCCCATATGTTCTAATTGTTCAACCCCCACTTATGTGTGAGAACATGTGGTTTTAGGTTTTCTGTTCATGTGTTAGTTTGCTGAGAATTATGGTTTCCAGTTTTATCCATGTCCCTGCAAAGGACATGAACGCATCCTTTTTTATGGCTACATAGTATTCCATGGTGTATATGTGCCACATTTTCTTTATCCAGTCTGACATTGATAGGTATTTGGGTTGGTTCCAAGTCTTTGCTATTGTGAATAGTGCTGCAATAAACATACATGTGAATATGTCTTCATAGTAGGATGATTTATAATCCTTTAAATATATGCCCAGTAATGGGATTGCTGGGTCTAATGATATTTCTAGTTCTAGATCCTTGAGGAATCACCACACTGTCTTCCACAATGGCTGAACTAATTTACCATCCCACCAACAGTGTAAAAGCATTCCTACTTCTCATATCCTCCCCAGCATCTATTGTTTCCTGACTTTGTAATGATTGCCATTCTAACTGGCGTAAGATGATATCTCCTTGTGGTTTTGATTTGCATTTCCTTAATGACCAGTGATGATAAGCTTTTTCTCATATGTTTATTCACCACATAAATGTCTTCTTTTGAAAACTGTCTGTTCATATCCTTTGCCCACTTTTTGATGGGGTTGTTTAATTTTTTCTTGTAAATTCGTTTCAGTTCCTTATAGATTCTGGATTTTAGCCCATCCCTTTGTCAGATGGATAGATTGCAAAAATTTTCTCCCATTCTGTAGGTTGCCTGTGCACTCTGATGATAGTTTCTTTTGCTGTGCAGAAGCTCTTTAGTTTAATTAGATCCCATTTGTCTATTTTGGCTTTTGTTGCCATTGCTTTTGGTGTTTTAGTCATGAAGACTTTGCCCATGCCTATGTCCTGAGTATTATTGTGCAGGTTTTATTCTAGGGTTTTTGTGGTTTTTGGTAAAATTAAAGATTTACATTTAAATCTTTAATCCATGTCGAGTTAATTTTTGTATAAGGTGTAAGGAAGGAGTCCTTCAGAAAGTTTCAGTTTTCTACAAATAGCCAGTTTTCACAACACCATTTATTAAATAGGGAATCCTTTCCCCATTGCTTGATTTTTTTCAGGTTTGTCAAAGATCAGATGGTTGTAGATATGTGGTGTTATTTCTGAAGCCTCTGTTCTGTTCTGTTGGTCTATATATCTGTTTCGGTACCAGTACCATGTTGTTTTGGTTACTGTAGACTTGTAGTATAGCTGGAAGTTAGGTAGCCTGAGGCCTCCAGCTTTGTTCTTTTTGCTTAGGATTGTCTTGGTCATACAGACTCTTTTTTTGTTCTACATGAAATTTAAAGTAGTTTTTTTCTAATTCTGTGAAGAAAGTCAATGGTAGCTTGATGGAAGCAGCATTGAATCCAGAAATTACTTTGGGCAGTATGGTCATTTTCATGATATTGATTCTTCCTATCCATGAGCATGGAATGTTTTTCCATTTGTGTCTGTCCTCTATTATTTCATTGAGCAGTGGTTTGTAGTTCTCCTTGAACAGGCCCTTCACCTCCCTTGTAAGTTGTATTCCTAGGTATTTTATTCTCTTTGTAGCAATTGTGAATAAGAGTTTGATAACGATTTGACTTTCTGTTTGTCTATTATTGGTGTATAGAATGCTTGTGATTTTTACACATTAATTTTGTATCCTGAGACTTTGCTGAAGTTGCTTATCAGCTTAAGGAGATTTTTGGGCTGAGATATGGTTTTCTAAATATACAATCATGTCATCTGCAAACAGAGATCATTTGACTTCCTCTCTTCCTATTTTAATACCCTTTATTTATTTCTGTTACCTGATTGCCCTGGCCACAACTTCCAATATTATGTTGAATAGGAGTGGTGAGAGAGGGCATCCTTGTCTTGTGTCAGTTTTCAGAGGGAATGCTTCCAGCTTTTTCTCATTCAATATGATATTGGCTATGGGTTTGTCATAAATAGCTCTTATTATTTTGAGATATGTTCCATCAATACCTAGTTTATTGAGTGTTTTTAGCATGAAGTGGTGTTGAATTTTACTGAAGGCCTTTATTTTTTTCACATCTATTGAGATAATCATGTGGTTTTTGTCATTGATTCTGTTTATGTGATGGATTATGTTTATTTATTTGCATATGTTGAACCAGCCTTGCATTCCAGGGATGAAGCTGACTTGATCATAGTAGATAAGCTTTTTAATGTGCTGCTGGATTAGGTTTGTCAGTATTTTATTGAGGATTTTCTGATCGATGTTCATCAGGGATATTGGCCTGACATTTTCTTTTTTTGTTGTGTCTCTGCCAGGTTTTGGCATGAGAATGATGCTAGTCTCATAAAATAAGTTAGGGAAGATTCCCTCTCTTTCTATTGTTTGGAATATTTTCACAAGGAATGGTACCAGCTCCTCTTTGTACCTGTGGTGGAATTCGGCTGTGAATCAGTCTGGTCCTGGGCTTTTCTGGTTGGTAGGCTATTAATTACTGCCTCAATTTCAGAACTTGTTATTGATCTATTCAGGAATTTGACTTCTTCCTGGTTTAGTCTTGGGAGGGTGTATGTGTCCAGGAATTTATCCATTTCTTTGAGATTTTCTAGTTTGTTTGCGTAGCGGTGTTTATAGTATTCTGTGATGGTAGTTTGTATTTCTATGGGATCAGTGGTGATCTCCCTTTTATCCTTTTTTATTGTGTCCTTTTTATTCTGCTCTCTTTTCTTCTTTATTAGTCTGCCAAAGATGTATCCATTAGGACAGACTAATAACAAGCAATAAGATTGAATCAGTAGTAAAACGTCTTACAATAAAGAAAAACCTAGGGCTAGATGGATTCATAGTCAAATTCTTCCAATATATTATAGAAAGAACTAATACCAATTCTCCTAAAACTATTGCAAAATAATAAAATAGGAAGGAATTCTGAATTCTTTCTATGAGGCTTGCATCACCTTGATATCAAAACCAAAGTCCCAACAACGAAAGAAAACTACATGCCAATATCCCTGATGAACATAGATTCAAAAATTGTCAACAAAATACTAACAAACAACATTCAACAGCACATCAAAAAAATAATACGCCATGATCAAATAGGATTTGCATCAGGGATGCAAGGATACATATGCAAATCAATATACATGATACATCATATCAACAGAATGAAGGGCTGTATTAGTCCATTATCCCACTGCTATAAAGAAATACCTGAAACAGAACCTTTTCCCCATCATCTTGGCTATTAGTACTTGCCTTTCTCTTAGTTATGCAAATTTATGCAGCCTGCTTCAATTTCTCCCCTGAAAATAGTTTTTTTCTTTTCTACCACATGGCCAGGGAGCAAATGTTTCAAACTTTTATGCTCTGCTCCCTTTTTAAATATATGTTCCAGTTTCAGGTCATTTCTTTATTCATGTATGTGAGCTTAGGTGCTTAGAAGCAGCCAGGCCGTATCTCAAATGCTTTGCTGTTTAGAATTTTTTTTCTGCCAGACACACTAAATCATCTCTCTCAAGTTCAAAGTTTCACAGATCCCTAGGGCAGGGGCACAATGCCTCCAACCTCTTTGCAAATGCATAACCAAAGTGACCTTTGGTCCAGTTTCCAATTTAGTTTCTCATGTCCATCTGAGACTTCTTCAGCCTGGCCATTTCTGTTCATATTACTATCAGCATTTTGGTCAAGACAATTCAACAAGTCTCCAAGAAGTTCCAAACATTCTCTCATCTTTCTGTTTTCTTCTTATCCCTCCAAACTGTTCCAACCTCGGTGTGTTAACGAATTCCACAGCTGCTTCCATATTTTCAATTATCTTTATAGCAATACCCGACTCTTAGGTATGAATTTTCTACATTAGTTCATTCTCATACTGCTATGAATAAATGTCTGAGACGAGGTAATTTATTAAGAATAGTGTTTCATTGGCTTACGGTTCTGCAGGCTGTACAGGAAATATGGCTGGCGAGACCTCAGAAAACTTACAATCATGACAGAAGGTACAGGGGAGCAGGCATGTCTTACATGGCCAGGCAGGAGGAAGAAGAGAGTGAAGTGCGAGGTGCTACACACTTTTAAACAACCAGATCTTGTGAGACCTCACTTGCTAGCATGAGAACAGCAGGGAGGAAATCTGCCTCCATGATCTAATTACTTCCCACCAGGTCCCTCTGCCGTCACTGGGGCTTACCATTTGATATGAGATTAGGTCCAGGACACAAATCCAAGCTATATCAAGGACAAAACTATCTGAGCATTTCATTAGGCACAGTAAAAACATTTAATAAAATTCAACATCCTTTCATGATAAAAACTCTCAACAAACGAGGCATAGGAGCATACCTTAACATAATAACAGCCATATGTAACAACCGAAGCTAACATCATACCCAAATAAGAAATAATTGAAAGCCTTTCCTGTAAGAACAAGACAAGAATATACACTTTCACTACTCCTATTCAACATAGTACTGGAAGTCCTAACTAGAGCAATCAGGCAAGAGAAAAAAAATAAAAGACATGTAAATTGGAAAAGAGGAAGTCAAATTGCCCCTCTTTGCTGAAGACATAATCTGATACCTAGAAAAACATGAAGACTCTACCAAAAAACTCTTAGATTTGGAAAATCTGAGATTAAAAAATAGAAATAGATTTTAAAATCTATTTTTATAACATTAAAAATGATAAAGAGTATATGTGTTTCAAATATATGTCAAATATTTTACAATAAGAGTATATTGTTGGATTTCATCATCAGAAATGAGTATTATTTTTCAAAAGGAAAATATATTAATTTAATTTTATGAAATATGAAATCCATCAAGGGCACAAAAAGGAATACTTTCATAAGAATATGATTAGGGGCTAGGAGGCTCAACACCATATCTGGGTTGAAATATGAATAGGTGATGAGAAAATGAAGACAATACATAAAGACTCAATACTTTGGTGGTAGAGTTAGTGCTATTACTAAAAGGAGACCTGTATGTGATTAACAGGGTGATAAACCGACTTAATATGGAAACAGTCTATGCTTTCTTTCGTTAAAAAATATATATGTATATATATGTATATATGAATATATATGCCTTTATATATATAAGATATGTCTTTTAACCAATGAAAGCATAGACTTCATATCTTTATATAGATAGATAGATATGTCCATATATATCTGTATCTGTATATATATAGAGAGTAATGGCTGAAGTAAAGGGAAAGGTCTAATTAATACAACAGTTCTTTGAAGAGCCTGGACCCAGTAAAATACTTCTAAAAAATAGTTTTGGCAAATGGCTGACAGTTTCATGGAACTAAGAAGGAAGAAGAGATCAAAATGCAATTGAGTTTTGGGGTGAGGAGATAAAGGGCAGTAAGTTAACGGAGTTTTGATTAAAAATAGTCCAGGTGCAGTGGTTTATGCCTGTAGTCCCAGCACTTTGGGAGGCCGAGGCAGGCGGATCACAAGGCCAAGAGTTCGAGACCAGCCTGGCCAATATGGTGAAACCCCGTCTCTACTAAAAATACAAAAATTAGCTGGGTGCAGTGACTCATGTTCATAGCACCCAGCTACTCAAGAGGCTGAGGTAGAAGACTCGCTTGAACTCGGGAGGTGGAGGTTTCAGTGAACCGAGATTGCACCACTGAACTCCAGCCTGGGTGACAGAGTGAGACTCCATCTCATAAATAAATAAATAAATAAATAAATAAATAAATAAATAAAAAGATCCACTATTTTCTTAGTGATACGCAGGAAGTAAAGAGAAAGGTATGGGGCATGACGTGATGATAGGGATGGTGGTGGTGATAGGGAAAGCAACTGGAAGAGAGTTGTGATGATGCAAAAGTTTGAAGTTTTTTGTTCTGTGATCTCGATTGGATAAGAAGGAATTATGGGATTGGGAGAGTATTAAAAACTGTAGGATTTGGTATTAGGTCTGAGAATCAAAATAAAAAAACAAAGAAAAGAAAGTCACTATTTCTCTTATTAAAAATGTTGGCCGGGCGCGGTGGCTCACGCCTGTAATCCCAGCACTTTGGGAGGCCGAGGCGGGCGGATCACAAGGTCAGGAGATCGAGACCACAGTGAAACCCCGTCTCTACTAAAAATACAAAAAATTAGCCGGGCGCGGTGGTGGGCGCCTGTAGTCCCAGCTACTCAGGAGGCTGAGGCAGGAGAATGGCGTGAACCCGGGAGGCGGAGCTTGCAGTGAGCCGAGATCGCGCCACTGCACTCCAGCCTGGGCGACAGCGCGAGACTCTGTCTCAAAAAAAAAAAAAAAAAAAAAAAAAAAAAAAAAAAAAAAAAATGTTGTACCTCTTCAAATTGATATTAAACCAGTACAACTCTCAGCTTTGACATGAACTAGTCACTGTCTCTTTCTTTGGTGACCTTTCAGCATGGCTCAAATGGAACAAGGTGCCAGTAAGCAAAACATGCCTTTTGATTTTTAGCCACTCACATTCAAAAGTGTTTCTTCCTAGCTTTAGGAAAAGTAAGCATCCAGATTTTATGAACCATTGTTGTAAGAACATTTAAACTTACAGAATATACAAATTGGAGGACTATTATTCATATCTCTATTAACAAAATAGTTACCACAGTATTTTCTTAGCAAAGTCAGTTTTTCTAACAGAATGGCATTCTATTGAGTGTCTTTGAGACTTTTCCCACTAATACATCTGTGATTGATGATCTGAAATATGTGATAGACTCTTGTGATAGACATTGAAAATATGTGAAACTCAGAATTCTTTAATGCTACAAAAACAGTTCTGAAATAATAATATTAAAAGGGTTAGGGTTTCAATTTGCAACTATTGGAGAAAATTGTAATTTACTGATTTTTATTAATTAGTAACTGTAAAGTGATGTGAACCATGGGCATTTATAAATAGTCAATCACACAGCAACATGAGACAGTAAAAATACATACCCTAAAGAACTAACAGCCTATAGTGTGAATACCAGCTTCATCGATTACCTAGTAACCTTGGACAAGCCCTTCAACCAAATTAAATTTCAATTTCCTTATCTGTAAAATGGAGATAATAATATTATTTACCTAAAGTACTGTGAATTCTTATGAGATGTGAGATATATAAAATGACTTTTGTGAACTCTAAAGCCTCATGTAAGTATTAGTATTATTATATTTTGTAGCTGTAATCTATAGATTAGCATATGGAGCCTTGAAAAAAATCACAAACCAACAATTAGGAAATCAGAAAGGACTTGTTGGCAGGCAAGGTTATCTAATACATTCACCTGGAAAAATAATGGATTTTTTTTTTAAGTTTCAGCCTTGGCACCCACTGGACGAATGGGTCACCTTGATGCATAGTTAACTGAATATTCTGGCACAGGCTGGCACCTATGTCAGCTTCTTCCTGTAAGGGCTGAAGTGACAAAGAATTTTATCACAGGCAGAGCTTAGTAATAAGAAAAAAAAAAAAAAAACTGAGCTATTTAGATTTTTATTTACATTGAGCCTTCAGGCCAAGCCAAAATTCTCACTTCCTGTCGACTGTGTCTGTTATACAGAGAAAAATATTCTAACTACAATTGCTATTGTTCACACTATTTTGTGATTTTTAAAGAGTGACTCTGGCAGGGATTCAGCTGAAAGACAGAAGAAATAGCATCTAAAACAATAACCATAAATAAAACATGAAATCTACAAAATAGAGTGCTTGATGCATATCTGACCTGAATGCTACATCCACCTTGGGCAAAACAGCTGGATCACAAAGCAAGATAAAGATTCACAAAAGGTCTAGTCATCACATGGAATACAGAAAGGTAAATTTAGAACAAATGACTATTGTTCCCACTTGCAAGTTTTTGATTTATACAATTTCTACGATGCAAAATTTTTCACAATCCAATTTTACATTGCCCAACGAAGTGATTTTTAGAATTTGTTCTCGGCATGTGTGCTGGTAGCATGTGGGCTGTTTGAGTTATGTGTTTAAAAGAGGAATTCCTATTTTTATTTAGTGCATTGCACTCTAGATTTTATGTTATTTTAAAAGTAAAGCATGTTCAATATCAAAAATAAAGTTATATAATCAGGGACCACTACCAAGTGTACATAGATTATCATCATCAACACTTTTGTGTGTGTTTCTTTCAGTATCTGTTTTTCTATTTCTCCCAGTATGTGTAAGATACTTTATATCTATATCATAAATACGGTTTGAAAAGATGGCGCTTTTTTATTATTATTATTATACTTTAAGTTCTAGGGTACATGTGCATAACGTGCAGGTTTGTTACATGTGTATGTTTGTTACATATGTTTGTTACATATGCCATGTTGGTGTGCTGCACCCATCAACTCATCAGCACCCATCAACTCGTCATTTACATCAGGTATAACTCCCAATGCAATCCCTCCCCCCTCCCCCCTCCCCCCTCCCCATGATAGGCTCCGGTGTGTGATGTTCCCCTTCCCGAGTCCAAGTGAAGATGGCTTTTAATGGCTGCTTAATATTTCATTGCATACTCAAGTACATCACATTTTCTTCTGTAAGTCAGAAGGGTTAAGTTTTTATTTTTTAAAGTAATAATACTTTCAATGTGGTTTCAGATTTCTATTTCCTTAGGATAAATTCTTAGCAATACATATATTGTGACACATTCTTTTTAAAGTTATTAATACAAGAACCTTGTGCTTTCTATAAAAATTATTACATAATAAAAAGGTGAAGTATTTAAAGCAATTGGATCCATGTGAAATAGGAAACAATTAAGCTTGATTAAGACAAGTAGAGTTAACCAGATAAATGAGGCAGGAAGGACGTTACTAGTTTGGTGGATCTCTGCTCAGGCAAAGAAGAAACAAAGAGGGTTTTTAAATGCTTCCCTTCTATTTGAGGTGACTGGAATCTTGGACATGCTAGTATCCCTAAAGTATGGTTTTTAAAGAGGATTCATATACAAATTTCTAATTGATACTTTAGGCAATGGAAAATGTTTGTTTATAATTTGCTCACCTAAATGAATAGAAATGTTTATGATTTTTTTTCACAGGAAAGTTTTTAAGAGTTCAAATTATTATTATAAATATATAATAAACATGATCATAGCAGGATGCAGATGGCACTCTCAGAAAGGTTATCAAAAAGGATTTCAATGAAGTGGCTATTTCGAGAGGTTGGGCAGAGGAAGGGGAACCAACAAGAGCTGGGGGAACCCAAGGCACTAGAAAGAGTGGGGCCCATTATAAGCCAGGACATGCAGGTTCAGAGAGAGAAAACCATATTATCTCAGCCTAATTGAGAGCTATGGCTGCCAGAGAGAACCTGTAATCTAAGATGCAGCTACTGCCAAAAGTACAGCTCAAAAAGTTGGATTGGGAGAACATATTGGAGCATACTTCAATCTCTCTCTCTCTCATCCTCTCATCTCCTGCCTGCCTCTTCCATTGGCAGAATCCAACAAGAGGCTGGAGTCCAGTGAATCCTATCTGTAGAATTCAGATGTCTTGAGCACGGGTCAGAAGGAAAAATCTGGGAAAGGATACACCTCCTTTAAAAAGATTAGACAAGGCAGATAATATACAATCTACTCATGTTTGGATTCTCAGGAGACTTGTTTGATGAAATAGCTGTTTCCTATCTCTTGAGAGCAAGGCTCAAAGGAGCACATCTAGGAAAAAAGCTTACAAAAGCAACAAAACATACCCAGCTTCCTCTCATCATCATTAAGAATCCACATTTCATAATAATCAGCAGGGATTACATCAGATGAGTTGGGAAGATCCAAATTCCTAACGTGATCTCAATTTGCAAATCAGAGAGAAATTTCTGGATAGATTTGGCCTAAGTTTATTTTTTGGCACCAGTGGAATTGGTTGTGTTTTCCTCTAACAATAGATCAAAGAATATAAAAGACTGTTGAATAGTTAACATCTTGGTATATATCAATGTTAATTTATTGGTTTTCATCAATGGGTCATGGTTACATGGAATGTAAATATTAAGGGAGCTGAAGACAATATAAAAACTCAAAACTATCTTTGTATTCTTCTGTAAATTTAAAACTCTTTCAAAGTAAAAATTAAAAAAAAAAGTCAATCAAAGAAAAAATAAAAGTGAAGCATTCTCTGAGAAAACGTAATTTATCCTCCTATCTATTTATAAAGTAATGAGGTTTGACAGACTGCTGTGCAAGGTTTTGAAAGCAGAAAATATGTGCTCAAATGAAAGCAGCACAATGCATAGATTCTCTAACGAAATTGTCTGGGTTCAAATTCCTGCCATTCACTGACATGTAGATCTTAGGAAGGTCCAAAGTCCATGTCTCAGTTTCCTCATATACAAAATGGGATAATACTAGTACTTATCATTTAAGGGCTCTTGTGAAAGCTAAATACAATTATGTATTTAAAGCCCACCATCGCGCCTGATAATAATAAGAGCTCAATAAATTGACTGTTTTTATTATCGACAGTTATATTTTTGTTATTCACTGTAATTAAATAAGCATTGTCTATTGCTAGATCCCTATCTCTTAATTTGAGAATCCACTATCTCTCTCCTGGTGTGCCTAAAAGCACTACTGAAATTGGCATTATTATCGGAACTTGACAACAGGGGGAGTGGGACAGAGAGAGTTTACACTTGTTGCTACAAATCAGTACTTGGAAGGTAGTGGGATGAGACCCCAAAGAAATTGCTCTGAGTTTAACTTTCAGGGCTTTTGCCAGGGCCACAGTCTCATGTTATAGTGAATTCTTGCCCTTTTTAATATAACAGAGAAAACCACTTACTCCACATAAAAATACTACACAATGTCTGCTCAGACCTCGCCATCATTTCCAGAGACCTGTTTCTTGGGGCTCACCAATTCCTTGATTGCCCTTTCAAGACTGAATAGAACACTGCCTCACACATCCTCTTTAGAGCTTTAGGCAGAGAAAACAGATTACCTCTGAGCTGAAGGGCTTTCCAAGTATTAGAGGAAAGGAATATCTCGCCTCTCCACTATTTAATTAATAAAGTGCACGGAGCATAGCACCTAGACAAATTGGCCACACTACAAGACCTGCACACCATTTCGCTTAATCCTCAGGCTATAACACCCTGGGGAGATGCATAGAAGGCCTTGCTACTTAGCAATCCTGCGTCCAATGCCAATTACATATACAAGGCTAACAGGAAAATTCCTTTCAGCTGTTCAGATGGTGTGTTGTTCATCAGCTGGCAGCAGTCATTGCCAGCAAGTCATTCACCAAGTGAACTGAGTCCTAGGGTATGTTGACGAAATACTGCTTGCAGCCCCTCAGTTAGGGTGAGGGAAGATTCCCAACCATTTCATACATTCATCTGCTGGATGGTCTATTTATTACTCCTCATCTGGTTCCCCTCACCTACCTCTTATTCCAGGCTTCTATCACTGTCACTTGTAAATCTTTGTTCATTCTTGTGGAGAGCAGCATATTGATACCTCTTCAGTTTATGATGTGTGATACGATACTTGTTGGTTGTGAGAAACGGGTGGTTGCCTAGTTACCCAGGTGTCTGTCAGCTTCCAGAGAAAGAGAAATTTATTAAGCAAGATACCTTTTTGTACACTATTATAAACAAGGTAGCTACTTCTTTCTCCAGATGTTTCAGGTAGTGGAGCTTCTTGGAACTATACCCATATCTTTTGACAAAACCAAAGCAATCAAATAGAAAATAGGAAACAAGAATATAATTAATGTTTTAGTGACTGTAGTTTCTGTTGGTTGAGGCTATGGTACTGGAAGAGAGGAAAAGAAAACATTTTACGTGTATAAGTCTGTATGACTGAATCCATCATTCTAATTTATGCAATCATAGTGTTTTACACCCCATGATTTCAATCCCCCATGGCTAATACTGAGCTCAATAAGAAATGTACAAAGCCCCAATTTTGTGCTAGCTTGATATTTACAATAGTAAAGCAGATATATTACACAGCTTTAATCATAGGACATTTAACTTGTTTCCTGTAGTCAAGAACCTGCCTAGAACAAACTTCCAGTAATTGCCTGTGGTTGACAACTGCCACTTTGTGCCTGCCTTCGTTTCCTGCCTGGCGCATTAAGTACATGCTAGAAAAACTGGAAATACTAAAAATAAAAGAAATAAAAATTTCACCGTAGATGTGTGTAAGTACATAAGTATACACATATATTCATGTAGTTTTATATCTATGCATTTATTCATCAGTTTATTTGGCATATTTATTGATGCATACAATGTATGATAAAAATAAAAACACAAGGAGAAACAAGATGAGAAGAAGTTCTGTCCTTGTGGAACTCAAAGAACTAGAGAATGGCAAGAAAAGTAAAGAGGCAATTATTGTATACTGGAACAAATGCTGATGGAGGAAAATAGAGGTTGCTATAAAAACACATAACTCAGACTTTAGACCGAGTGGGCAGAAAATGTTTCCCAAATGAAAGGCACTTCACTGTTTGGCTATTTAACCTGAGACCTAAAGATGAGTAGGAAGTAACTTAGGTGAAGAGAGGAGTGTTGAGTGAGATTGAGAGACAGAGACAGAGATAGAGATAGAGATAGAGATATATATATATATATATATATAGAGAGAGAGAGAGAGAGAGAGAGAGAGAGAGAGAGAGAGAAAGAGAGAGAAAGAGAGAGAACACTACAAAGCAACTCCTAGACAGCATTAAGGAATCTGTCAACAGTCATAAATTTAAATTTACTATGTGATTTTCTTCAGAAAAAGATAACTATTGGGTACTGGGCTTAATACATGGGTAATTAAGTAATATATACAACAAACCCCATTGAAACATGTTTACTTATGTAACAAACCTTCAAACGTACCCCAAAACCTAATATAATTGAAAAAAAAAAAAAAAACCATAGAACCAGCTGGGAGTGGTGGCTCACACCTGTAATCCCAGCACTTTGGGAGGCCGAGGTGGGTGGATCACCTGAGATAAGGAGTTTGAGACCAGTTTGGCCAACATGGTGAAACCCCGTCTCAAGTAAAAATACAAAAATTAGCCGGGCATGGTGGTGTGCACCTGTAATCCCAGCTACTCGGGAGGCTGAGGCACAAGAACACTTGAACCTGGCAGGTGGAGGTTGCTATGAGCCTAGTACTTGCTGTTGCACTCCAGGCTGGGCAACAGAGCAAGGCTCAGTCTCAAAAAAGAAAAAAAAAAAAAAAAAAAAGGGCAACCTGAATATACACATTGGAAAGAATTTTCCTCTTGTTATATCCTTTGTTGAAGTCCTTTCCTGTTTTCCCTATTTAGTGTCTGTATTTTTTTCAAGTATTTTGTCCTATAGGAAGCTTTTCTTGGTACCAGATGCTGGGTCTTGCCTTTCTTGGCATTCTAATGAAATCTGTGTTGTATTGAATTTATCAGTGTATGGCTATCTCTCCATAAATCTGTGCATGCTTTAAGGGCAGGGCTTTACTATCTCCAGAGCACGGTTCTTGAAAAATCCACATTGATCTGAATGGCAGCTACTAAATCCATCATGACACCCAATCCTGAATATGTCTAATGTAATCACGCAAGACTTTTCCAGTTAGGTCATGGGAGCCTGAGACAAACTTCTCCCTGGCAGGAGATTCAGCCCACCAGTTGACCACAGGAGTTCTACACTCAGTTGCAGTCCTTTCTGGGTTTGAAGCCAACAGTCAGTTAATCTTGTATTACTATTATGATTAGAATAGCTTAGACTAATGATGAACCACTAGCTTCTTTCCTGACTAGTGACTTTGCTACTTAGTTATGGAGAGATAGTTCATTTCTGTGTTTGAGTCAACCTTTTAACAATACCAACATGTAGGGGAAAGAAAAATAGAAAATGACTCCTGAGGACACTTCCATCTGTAACTTTAGAAGGAGTGATGTTCAAGCTGATGTTTGGAGTTGGCAAAACTGAGGTTCAAAAATGGAAAAGGAATTACAGACAGTCCCATCACGATGATTACAGATAAAGAGATGTCTGACTCCAAAGGTTGATCTTCTGCTCTGGCTACACCACACTGCCTCCCAAATCAATTAACTTAGCCACCCGCTGCCTAATGAACAGTTTTGTCATTATAACCTGATACACTGTGCTAGAGTTCTTGGCAGGCAACAGCACAGAGAGTCTCCTGATAATAGGACATCTCCAGAAGTCCTGATCTGAGGAACTTTGTGTGCAAGCACATGCATGTATGTTTATGCACCTGTCTATGAGTTGAAGGGCTCCTGTGAGAGCTTTGGAGTTTCTTTTTCTTTTTCATTCTTTTTATTTTTATTTTTTTTGCTGCTTTTGCATATTTTATAAATAACTTAACAAGAAGAAGCTGTGACATTTTCTTTCCTTGTGAGGTTCTCAAGTGTATAGGGATCACTGCCCAACTCAAAAATATTTAATCTGTTTAATCTGTGTTTGCTGAACACTTACCTAATCTGATTCTCACTCTTTATTAAATCTCTTCTTCTGAATAGGATAAGAATGGGAGATAATCTGCCCCAACTATCATTTAAAATGTTCTCTTCAGGACAATTGGAACAAAATTCTAGGAATAAATTTCCTTAACTTGAGTAAAACTAATATTGGCATTGAGAAATTACTAGTTAAAGAAATTACTGAACTGTATTATTCACTGTCTCTAAAGGCTAATTGTCATATGTAGACTCGTGTTTAATGCTTTTCTTTTAAATGATACTTGTAAGTTGCCAAGGAAAAGCAAGTGTCAATATTTAATGATTGAAGTTAGGCAGTGTCATCTGGGAGGTATCAACAATTGCTGAGTAATTTAAACTTGGACAACTCCTCATATGTCTCTATCATCATTATTTTATGTTTTCAGAAGGCAGTATAACTGACAATTATATACTTGGCAAATTCAGAGTCAATTCATAAATGATTCTAACTGTTAAAAATTTGTCTATGATTTATTAGATTTTAACCAGTCTTTCAGCCTGTACTTACATGTTAATATAATTATAAAGGAATAATCTTGTTATATATGTGTGTGCTATATATTACATGTGGGTGAGGCTATTCAGAGATTACAATCTTTGTATACATAGAGAGAAGTAAGCTAATTAAATTCCCTACCTTTTATTTAAGAAGACATTGAAGAGATTTAAACATTTGAAAATGACTTGAAACAAAATTTCAGATTTTTAAATGATAAATTTAGAAATGGTAACCAAAGGGAGATAAATCATCTATATGAAAAACTCATGTAGTTTACATAATATTACTTCTGCTGTACTATATTAAGATACAATAATATCTACAGGGCCTAACGAATGGTTCTTATTTTTGTCTTTATACCGAAATACTTTAAGGCACTGTGCCTTTATGATATTCCTTCAGCATCAATTCCTTTGTGGCTCTTGGCTTACCCTACTACATCCTTTCTACTGTCTAGTTTTCTAATTTGCTTGAATGAGGATGTGAGTATTTTTCTATAGAAGCTCTGCAGAGCAAAGTTCATGGGTTTGATGGCAATTTGCTCCTTCCCAGAAACTGTTCCTGTTTTCCTCCCTCCAGATTTTTAGCTATGCTATTAAATGTTTGTTTTGGTTGATTACATACTTACAGATGAATTATGAATATGAATATGAATATAAAATTGTGCTTTTAAACCTCTCTATTGAAGTATGATTGATGTATAAACATTGTACATATTTAACATACGCAACTTGATGAGTTTGGAGATATGTACACACCCATAAAATAATCAACACAATCTATGCCCTAAACTTATCCATCACTTCCCAAAGTTTCGTTGTACCCTGTTTATTATTATATTATTATTGGGATAAGAACATTTAACATAAGATCTACCCTCTTCACACATTTTTTTGTGACAAGGTCTTGCTCTGTCTCTCAGACTTGAGTGCAGTGGCCCCATGGTAGCTCATCGCAACCTTGAGCTCCTGGACTCTAGCCTGAGCTGTCTGAGTAGTTAGAGCAACAGGTGCATGTACTGACTGGCTAATTTTTTTATTTTTTTATTTTTTGTAGAGACAGGGTCTCACTATATTGCACAGGCTGTTCTCAAACTCCTGGCTTCAAGTGTTCCTCTTGCCTTGGCCTCCCTGAGTGCTGGGATTATAGGGATGAGCTACCATGTCAGGACTTTAGCAAATTTTAAAGGATATAATACAATAATTGGAATGACAGGCATTGTACAATATGGTTGATCTGAAGAACTTATTAATCTTGTAAAACCATAACTTTGTGCCTTTGACTAATGCCTTCCCACTTTTCCTCCCGAAGACACAAGCAAATACCATTCTGTTGTCTGTTTCTATGAGCTGACTACTTGGGGTTTCTTATATGTGTGACATCGTCTAGTGTTTTCTTTATCTGGCTTATTTCACTGAGCATAATGTCCCCAAGGTTCATCCATGTTGTTGCCACTGGCAGGATTTCCTTTCTTATAAGGCTGAATAATATTCCATTGTATGCATTGATTATATATCAGTTCATCCTTTGATGGACATTTTGCTGCTTTTGTGTCCTTCTCTATTTTAAACAATGCAGCAATGAACATGGACGTGCAGATATCTCTTCAAGATCCTGATTTCAATTTCTTCAGATGTACAGTAGTTCCCTCCTATTCATGGTTTTGCTTTGCACGTTTTCAGATACCTGTAAAAACCATGGTCCAAAAGTATTAAATGAAAAATTCTAGAAGTAAACAATTCCTAAGTTTTACATTGTGCAACATTTTGAGAAATGCGATTAAATCTCACATTATCCCTCTTCATTCCCCCAAAGAATGCATCACCCCTTTGTCCAGCATACCCACACTGTAGATGTCCCCAACCCCTTAATCGCTTCATAGGTATTGCAACTATCAGATCCACTGTGGTGGTACACAATCATTTTTTTTAAGTAGACTTCATTTTACCTAATAATAAATAATATCTCCAAAGTGCAAGAGTAGTGATGCTGACACATTGTTATAACTTTTCTATTTTATTATTTTCTGTTATTTTAAATCTCATATGGTACCTAACTTATAAATTAAACTTTATCATTGACATGTATGTATAGGAAAAAAAATATAGTATTGGATTTGGTACTATCAGTGCTTTCAGGCATCCACTGGAGGTCTTGAAAAGTATCCTCCATGAATAACAGGAGGGAAGCCACTACCATATACCCAGAAGAGAAGTTGCTGGTTCATATGGCAGTTCTATTTTTAATTTTTTGAAGAACCACATATAAATTTTCAGTCACTGCACCAATTTTCATTCTCATCAAAAGTATACATAGGTTTCTTTTTTTCCACATCCTTGCAAACGTTTGTTATTTATTTTTATTTTTATTATTATTTTTTATTTTTTTGAGACAGAGTCTCGCTCTGTCACCCAGGCTGGAGTGCAGTGGCATGATCTCTGCTCACTGCAAGCTCCGCGTCCCAGGTTCACACCATTCTGCTCCCTCAGCCTCCCAAGTAGCTAGGACTACAGGTGCCCACCACCTCGCCCGGCTAATTTTTTTTTTTTTTTTTTTTTTTGGATTTTCAGTAGAGACGGGATTTCACTGTGTTAGCCAGGATGGCCTCGATCTCCAGACCTCGTGATCTGCCAGCCTCAGCCTCCCAAAGTAATCATGATTATCATTTCTCCAATAATTAGTGATGTTAAGCACCTTTTCATGTGCCTGTTGGCCATTGGTATGTATTTTTTGGAGAAATGTCTATTCAATTCCTTTGCCCATTTTCTAATTAAATTACGGTTTTTTTTGTTTTGTTTTGTTTTTGTTTTTTTGGTGTTTTTTTTTTTTTTTTTTTTTGCTATTAAGTTGTAGGAGTTACTTATTCTGGAAATTAATCCTTTAGCAGATACATGTTTTACACATTTTTTTCCCATTACTTAGGTAGCCCTTTCATTTTGCTGATATTTTTCCTTCTCCATGCAGAAGCTTTTTAGTTTGATGCAATCCCACTTGTCTATATTAGCTTTCATTGCCTGTATGTTGGTATCATATCCAAGGAATCATTGCTAAGGCCAATATCAAGATGTTTTTACACTGTTTTCTCTTCAGGAAGTTTTATGGTTTCAGGTCTTAGGTGTAACTCTTAAATTTATTTTGAGTATATTTCTGTCTGTCATTAGGTCCAATCGCCTTCCTTTTTATGTGGATATCCAGTTTCCCCAACATCATTTATTGAAAAGATTATCTTTTCCCCATTGTATATTCTTGGCATCCTTTTTGAAGATCAGTTTATTATACACAGGTGGAGTATTTTTTGTTCAAAATGCTTGGGACCAATTTCAGACTTTTAAAAATTTTGGAATATTTACACTCTACTTTCCAGTTGACCATTTCTAATCTCAAAATCCAAAATCCAAAATGCTCCAATTAACATTTCCTTTGAGCATTAGGTCAGCTTTCAAGAGATTTCAAACCTGGTAGCATTTTGGATTTCAGATTTTTCAGTTAAGGATACTCAACCTGAATGTGTTAGTTTATTTCTGGGAACTCTGTTCAGTTCCATTGGTCTATGTATGTGCTTTTTCTTATCAGCACCATACTGTTTTGATCACTATAGTTTTGTAATATATTTTGAAATCAAAAAGTGTGATGCCTCCAGGTTTATTCTTCTTCCTCAAAATTGCTTTGGCTACTTGGGATCTTTCATTGTTCCCTATACATTTTAAAATTGTTTTTCTATTTCTGTAAAAAAATGCCTTTTGGATTTTGATAGGGATTGCATTGAATCTTTACATCATTTTGAATAGCATAAACTTTCAACAGTATGAATTTTTCCAATCCATGAACATGGGCTATTGTTTCATTTATTTATGTCTGCTTTAATTTGTTCCATCAGTGTTTGTAGCTTTTAGTGCACCAATCTCACATCCTTGGTTAAGTTGTAAATGTGATAGTTTTCTTAATTTCCTTTTCAGATAGTCATAGTACATAGAGATGTAACTTATTTTTATATTTGATTTTTATTTTCCAACTTTGCTGAATTTATTAATTCTAAGAGGTTGTGTGTATGTGTGTGTGTGTGTGTGCGCGCGCGCGCAGTATTTAGGATTTTCTACATAAAAATCACATCATCTACAAAGAAAGATAATTCATATTTTCTTTTCTGATTTGATTGCATTTTAAAAATTTTCTTGCCTAATTGCTCTGTATGGGATTTCCAATACTAGGTTGAATAGAAATGGTGAGAGTGGACATTCTTTCTTCATTCTAGGTCTCAGAAGAAAAGCTTTAGTTTTTCACCACTGAGGTAATGTTAGCTGTGGGCTTTCTATGTACAAGAATACTTCATTTTATGGCACTTCATTTTATTGTGCTTCAAAGACATTGTGTTATTTTTACAAATTTTATAAATTTACAGCGTTTGTGGCAATGCTGTATTGAGCAAATTATTAGTACCATTTTCTAGTGTGATGTGCTCACTTCGAGTCTCTGTGTCATGTTTTGATAATTATCACAATATTTTCAACTTTTCCAATATTATTTTATCTGTTATGGAGGTCTGTGATTAATGATTCTTGATGCTACTATTGTAATTACTTTGGGATGCCATGAACCAGGCCCATATAAAACAGTGAACTTAATCCATAAATGTTATGAGTGTTATGACTGTTCCTCTGACCAGCAATTCCCATCTCTCTTTCTCTCTTTGGGTCTCACTATTATTCCCTGAGACAAAGCAATGTTGAAATTAGGTCAATAAATAATCCCACAATGGCCTCTAAGTGCTCAAGTGAAAGGAAGAGTCACATGTCCCTCACTTTGAATCAAAAGCTAGAAATGAGTAAGCATAGTGAGAAAGGTGTATCAAAAGCCAACATATGATGAAATCTAGGCCTCTTACCCCAAATAATTAGCCAATTTGTGAATATGAAGAAAAAGTTCTTGAAGGAAATTAGAAGTGCTACTCCAGTGAACACACAAATGATAAGAAAGTGAGATAGACTTAATATGATTTGGATCTGTGTTTCCACCAGATCTCATATTGAGGTGTGGTTCCCAGTGTTGTAGGTTAGCACCTGGTGGGAGGTATTTGGATCAGAGGGGTGTATTCCTTGTGAGTGGCTTGGTGCCATCCCCTAGGTGATGAGTGAGTGAATTCTTACGAGTTTGAGTTATTTTAAAGTGTTTGGCACCTCCCCCCTCTCCTGACTCTCTCTTTTTCTCCAGTTCTGGTCATGTGACATGCCTGCTCCTACTTCAACTCCTGTCATGATTGTAAGTTTCTTGAGGTCTCCCCAGAAGCCAAGAAGATGCCAGCATCCTGTTTCCTGTAAAGCCAAAAGAACCATGAGCAAATTAAACATCTTTTCTTTATAAATTACCCAGTCTCAGATCTTTTTTATACCAACATAAGAATGGCCTAATATAAGACCTATTGCTGATATGGCTAAAGTTTGGGTAGTCAGGATAGAAGACTAAACCAGCCACAACCTTCCTTTTAAGCCAAAGACAATTCAAGGGTAAGGCTCTAACTCTCTTCACTTATATAAAGGTGAAGAGAGGTAAGGAATCTGAAGGAAAAAAAAAATGAAGAAAGCAGAGGTTGGTTCACGGGGTTTAAGGGAAAGAAGCCATCAGGATAATATGAAAGTACAAAGAAAAGCAGTAAGTGCTGATGGAGAAACTACAAGTTATCCAGAAGATCTAGCCAAGATTACTGATGAAGGTGGCTATATCAAACAAAATATTTTGAATGTAGATGAAACGGCCTCATACTGGAATAAAATGCAATCTAGGATTTTCATAACTAAAGAGAAGTCATATCTTGATTTCAAAACTTCAAAGAACAAAGACTACTTTGTTAAAGGCTAATACAGCTGGTGACTTTAATTTGAAGCCAATGATCATTTAACATTCTAAAAATCCTAGAGCCCTTAAGAATTGTGAAGAATCTACTCTGCCTGGGCTCTATAAATGGAAAAACAAAGCCTGTTTACTGCATGGTTTACAGAATATTTTAAGCCTACACTTGAGACCTACAACTGAGAAAAAAGATTCTTTTCAAAAGAATCTTACTTCAAAAGAATATTACTGCTCATTGTCAATACAACTGGTCACCCAACAGCTATGATAGATATGTACAAAGAGATTAATGTTCTTTTTATGCCTGCTGTCACAACATCCATTCTTCAGTTCATAGGTCAAGGAATAATTCTCACTTTCAAGTTTTTTTACTTGAGAAGTACATTTTATAAGTCTATAGCTGCTATAGTGATACTTTTGATGGATCTGAGCAAACTAAATTGAGAAGCTTCTAGAAATGATTCTACATTCTAGATACCATTAAGAATCTTCATGCTTTTTGAAAGTAAGTCAAAATATCAATATCTGAGGGATTCTGGAAGAAGTTAATTTTGATCTTCATACACAATTTTAATAGGTTCAAGACTTCAGTAAAGGAAATAACTGCAGATATGGTAGAAATTGCAAGAGAAATAAGAATTAGAAGTGGAGCCTGAAAATGTGAATGAATGTTACAATCTTACAATAAAAGTTAAACAGATGAGAAATTGCCTCTTATGAATAAGCAAAGAAAGCTGTTTCTTGAGATGCAATATACTCCTGGTCAAGATATTGTGAACGATGCAGAAATGACAAGAAAGCATTTAGAGTATTATGTAAGCTTAATTGATAAAGCAATGACAAAGCTTGAGAGGATTGACTTCAATTTTGAAAGAAGCTCTATTCTGGGTAAAATGCTTTCAAACACATTGCACGCCACAGAGAAATCTTTAATGAAAGGAAGGGCAAATTTATGTGGCAAACTTTATTGTTGTCTCATTTTAAGAAATGTCCGCATCCATCTCTACCTTCAGCTATCACAACCCTGATCAGTCATTAGCCATCAACAAGAAGGTAAATCCTCTACCGGGAAAAAGATTACAACTCACTGAAGGTTCAGATGATCATTAGCATTTGTTGGCAAGAAAGTATTTTTTAATTAAGCAATGCACTTTTTTAGACATAATGCTATTGCACACGTAATAGGCTATAATATTGTGTAAACATAACTTTTATGTGAACTGAAAAATAGACAAAAACCGGCGTGACTCATTATATTGTGATATTTCCTTTATTGCAGTGGTCTGAAACTGCACCTGCAATTTCTTATAGGTATGCCTGTTTGGCTTTTATTGTGCTAAGTTCTTTCTACACCTAAGAGTTTTTATCATGAAAGGGTGTTGAAGTTTGTCAAATGACTTTTCATCATCTATAAAAAAGACCTTTTGATTTTTTATTCTTCATTCTGTTTCTGGAGTGTATGATAACATTTGATTTGTATGTGTTGAACTATCCCTTCTCACTGGGGTAAATCCCCTTGGTCATGGTGTATGATCCTCTTAGTATGCTGTTGAACTTTGTTTACTAATATTTTGATGAAAATTTTTGCAATCAGATTCACCAGGGATATTGACCTTCAGTTGTTCTTTCTTGTGGTTTCTGTCTGTTAGTATTAAGGTGATGCTGGCCTTATAAAAAGAGTTCGGAGCTGTTCCCTCTTCTATTTTTCAGAAGAGTTTAAGAAGGATTGGTAATACTTTTTAAATGTTTGGTACAATTTATCTATGAAGTCATTAATTCATGTGCTTTTCTTTTTTAATTACTGAGTCAATCTAATTTGTTATTAATATGTTCGGCGTTTTGATTTCTACTTGACTCAGTCGAGTGTATGTTTCTAAGAATGTATTCATTTCTTCTAGGTTGTCCTGTTGGTGTATGATTGTTCATGATAGTCTCTTAAAATCTCTTTCTTTAAAAAAATTGTGGCATTGATTGTAACATTGCCTCCTCCATTTCTGATTTTATTTGAATCGTCTCTCTTCTTTTTTAAATTAGTCTAGGTAAGAGTTTTTACATTTTATATCTTTTCACAAAACTAACCCTAAAATTTATATTTTTATTATTTAATAAAATCTCTATTTTGTTTATTCCTTCTCTAATATTTATTATTTCCTTCCATCCTCTAAATTAAGGCTGTCCTTTTTTTCTTGTTTCTTGAGGTACAATACTGGGCAATGGTTACATCTCCATTTCTTTAGGATGGTTTACTGGAGCTTTGTTTTTTTCCTTTGCTGGTGTCATGTTTCCCTGGTTCTTCATGATTCTTGTAAACTCGCATTCGTGTCTCTGCATTTGTAGAAATACTCAACTCTTCTAGTCTTTACAGACTGGCTTTGACATGGAAAGCCCTTCACCTGTCATCCTGGCCAGATATTTTTGATGGACTAGCTAGTAGGGACCTTTAGCATGTGGGTTTTGTGCCTGGGCCCAGGGGTAGGCTGACCTGATGCCAGAGTCTGTGGTCCTTGAATAAGTATTTAATCTACACCTTTAAAATTACAAAAAATATGCATCACTTTGTAATAAAAATATTCATCCATGACAAGATCAGATGAGTCCAGCACAGGGTTTTTTTGGCCTTACCCTACTAATATTTTGAGCTGGATAATTCTTTGTTTGGAGCGGGGAGTTGTTCTGAGTATTGTAGGATGTTTAGCAGAATCTCTAGTTCCTACGTATTTGATTCCAACAGCATGCCTTGTCCAGCTGAGGCAAACTAAAATGTCTCCAGACATTGTCATATATGCCTAAGGAAGAGCATCAAAGTCACCACCTCTGGAAAATTACTGAAAATCTTGAAACAATCAAACACTTTCTGATGAGTTATTTGCCTGAAACTTATACCTTTAACCATGAGCCAAAAATCAATACACGTAAACTATGGTCATATAATCTGTTATTATCAGAACTCTCTTTATGTTAGAATTACTGCTTTTATGGCATTTCTGTGCACTTTTGACCTTCAGATTTTTTACTTTCAATTCTTCTAACAATATTTGCCAAGTTTCTCTAACAGTATACATTTTAACTTTTATTTTAGGTTCAGGCACGCATGTGCATGTTTGTTATATAGGTAAACTGCATGTCATAGGGGTTTGATGTACAGATTATTTCATCCTCCAGGTAATAAGCATAGCACCTGATAGGTAGTTTTTAAAATCTCCTTTCTCCTGCCATCCTCCAGCCTAAAGTAGGCTCCAGTGTCTGTTGTTTCTCTTTTTGTGTCCATGTGTTCCCATTGTTTACCTCCCAGTACACGTAAGAATATGTGGTATTCAGTTTTTTGTTCCTGCATTGGTTTACTTAGGATAATGACCTCCAGCTCCATTCATGTTGCTGCGAAGAACATGATCTCTTTCATTTTTATGGCTGCATAGTATTGCATGGTATATATGTACCGTATTTTCTTAATTCAGCCTACCATTGATTTAGGTTGATTCCATACCTTTGCTATTGTGAATAGTACTACAATAAATATATGTGTTCATATGTCTTTATGGTAGAATGATTTATATTCCTTGGATATACACCCAATAATGGGATTACTGGGTCAAATGGTAATCCTGTTGTTTGTTGTTGTTGTTGTTGTTGTTGTTGTTGTTTTGTTTTGAGATGAAATTTTGCTCTGTTGCCCAAGCTGGAGTGCAGTGATACTTGGCTCATTGGAACCTCTGCCTCCTGGGTTCAAGTGATTCTCCCACCTCAGCCTCCCAAGTGACTGCGATCACAGGCACCCGCCACCACACTTGGTTAATTTTTGTATTTTTAGTAGAGACAGGGTTTCACTATGTTGGCCAGGCTGGTCTCAAACTCCTGACCTCAGGTGATCCACCTGCCTCAGCCTCCCAAAGTATTGGGATTACCGGTGTAAGCCACCATGCCTGGCCAGTAGTTCTGTGTTAAGTTCTTTGAGGAATCACCACACGGCTTTCCAAATTGACTGAACTAATTTACATTTCCACCAGCAATGTTTAAGTGTTCCCTTTTCTCTACAACTTTGCCAGCATCTTTTATTGTGATGGTTAATTCTGAGTGTCAACTTGATTGAATTGAAGGGTGCAAATACGTATTGATTCTGAGTGTGTCTGTCAGGCTGTTGCCGAAGGAGATTAATATTTGAGTTAGTGGGCTGGGGAAGGCCCACCCACCCTTAATCTGGTGGGCACAATCTAATCAGCTGCCTGTGAATATAAAGCAGGCAGAAAAATGTGAAAAGGCGAGACTGGCCTAGCCTCCTAGGCTACATCTTTCTCCGGTGCTGGATGCTTCCTGCCCTCAAACATTGGACTCCAAGTTCTTCAGTGTTGAGACTTGGACTGACTCTCCTTGACCCTCAAGCTTGCAGACAACCTGTTGTGAGATCTTGTGATCCTGTAAGTTAATACTTAATAAGCTCTCCTTTATTTAAATATGTAAATATATGATATGTATTTATCATATATGATATATACTTATCATTTATATATTTAACTTCTATGTATGATTTATATATATATATATATTCTATTAGTGCTGTCCCATTAGGGAACACTGACTAATACAGTTATTTTTTAATTTTTAACAATAGCCATTCTGAATGATGTGAGTTGGTATCTTATGGTTTTGGTTTGTGTTTCCCTGATGATGAATGATGTCAAACATCTATCATTTCTGTTGGCCGCAGGTATGTCTTCTTTTGAAAAGTGTCTGTTCATATTCTTTGCCCATTTTTTAATGGAATTGTTTATTTTTTGCTTGTAAATTTAAGTTTTTTACAGATGTTGGATATTAAACCACTGTTGGATGTGTAGGTTGAAAATAGTTTCTCCCATTGTGTAGGTTGTCTGTTTACTCTGTTGATAGTTTCTTTTGCTGTAAAGAAGCTCTTTAGTTTAATTAGGTTCCTTTTGTCAATTTTTGGTTTTCTTGCAATTGATTTGGGTGTTTACATCATGAAATCTTTGGCAGGTTCAATGTTCAGAATGGTATTTCCTAGGTTGTCTTCCAGGGTTTTTACAGTTTTAGGTTTCACATTTAAGTATTTCATTTATCTTGAGTTGATTTTTACATATGGTGTAAGGAAGAGATCATGTCAGTCTTCTGCATATGGCTAGCCAGTTATCCCAGAACCATTTATTGACTAGAGAATCCTTTCCCCATTGCTTATTTTTGTCTACTTTGGCAATGATCAGATGGTTGTAGCTGTGTGGTATTGTTTTTGGACTCTCTATTCTGTTCCATTGGCCTGTGTGTCTGATTTTGTATCAGTACCATACTGTTTTTGTTACTGTAGCGTTGTCATATAGTTTGATGTCAGGTAACAGTAATGCCTTCAGCTTTGTTATTTTTGTTTAGGATTATCTTAGCTACACTGGCTCTTTTTTTTTGTTCCATATGAATTTTAAAATAATTTTTTTCTAATTCTGTGAAGAATGTTATTTGTAGTTTGATAGGAAAAGCATTGAATCCATTAATATCTTTGGGAAGTATGGCCATTGTGAGAATATTGATCCTTCCTATCCATGAGCATGAAATGCTTTACCATTTGTTTGTGTCATCTCTGATGTCTTTTTTTTTTTAATTCTCATTTAAGAGATCTTTCACCTCTTTGGTTAGCTGTATTCCTAGGTATTTTATTTTATTTTGGCAATTGTAAATGGGATTGCATTCTTGATTTGGATCTCAGCTTGGATACTGTTGGAGTATAGGAAGCAATTGATTTTTGTACATTGATTTCACTTCCTGAAACTTCACTAAATCTATTTTTCAGATCAAGGAGCTTTTGGGAAGAGACTATGGGGTGTTCTAGGTATTTAATCATATTGGCTACAAACAGGTATAGTTTGACTTCCTCTCTTCCTGTTTGGATGCTTTTTACTTCTTTCCCTTGCCTGATTGCTCTGGCCAGGACTTCCAATACTATGTTGAATAAGAATGCTGCGAGAGAGCATTCTTGTCTTGTTCCAGTTTTTAAGGGATGTGGCTTGCTGCTTTCACCCATTCAGCATGATGTTGTCTGTGAGTTTGTCATAGACAACTTTTATTATTTTGAAGTATTTTCCTTCAATGCCTATTGTTGAAAATTTTTAACATGAACAGATGTGGAATTTTATTGAAAGCCCTTTCTGCATCTATTGAGATAATCATGTGGTTTTCATTTTTAGTTCTGTTTATGTGGTGAATCACATTTATTGATTTGCAGGCTTATATCCAACTGCCTGGTAGACATTCCACCTAGAAATCCTGTAGGCATTTCTTATTAATTGATTGATTGATTGATGTTTTGCTCTTTTTGCCCAGGCTGGAGAGCAATGGTGCAATCTCGGCTCACCGCAACCTCCACCTCCCAGATTCAAGCGATTCTCTTGCCTCAGTCTCCTGAGTAGCTGGGATTACAGGCATGCACCACCATGCCTGGCTACTTTTGTATTTTTGGTGGAGACAGGGTTTCCCCGTGTTGGTCAGGCTGGTTTCAAACTCCCGACCTCAGGTGATCTGCCCGCCTTGGCCTTCCAAAGTGCTGGGATTACAGGTGTGAGCCACTGGGCCTGGCTTGAAATCCCATTGACATTTCAAATCAAAGTACCAAAATCTAAACTTGTTCAAACATCCCTTTCCTCCATTATTCCTAATACTGAACAACACCACCAGAAACTCTGGAAGTAATAGATACATTTATCCTCTCATCCTGAACCTCATGTATGGACCTTTTTCCAATTGTTATCAATTCAGTTTTTTATTTATTTATCAAATGTAGTTCATTTATTTCCACCTCACTGTTATTGCCTCTTTAAAGGCTTTAGGCATAATTGCATTGACAGTGTCACCATCCAGCCTTCTGATCTATTCCCAATTTTAATCTATTCCCAATATGATATAGGAGCTATCTCCTATATCATATCCAGTAATTTTTCAAACCATTCATTTAATCATGGAATTCTCAGGCTTTAATATTTCTCATTTAAATAAAGCAGGGTAGAAAATGCATGCAGAGGTCATCAAGGTAAATAATTTAATAAAAAGAGCATCAAGCACATTTTGACCACCTGAAAAGCATGGGTTTCATCTAGAGAGGGTAGTAATTATTTAGCTCCAGCCACTTCTCAAAGCATAGAATATAGGCCCAGTGAACCCAGATGGTCTGATATTTCAAGAGAAGTTGGAAATTTGTGTAAAGTTTTATTTTTTAAATGATTGCAATGTGTTATTTTTTAAATATGTCTGGCCTAAAGGATAAAGTTAAAAGTCTCTCACATGTTTGCAAAAACTTCTGTTATTTAGTATACCTCTTCACATTTTCTTTTTCACTACCATCCTTGCAGTTTATTTTTTAGTTAACCAGTACTATTTGTTGATACCAGATAGTTGCAAAAAATTGTGTTTCCTTGAGTACCCCCACTCCTTCCAGCTGTCTGCTAAATGTCTGCATATTCCTTGTACTCAGATGGAACCACTTTTCCTCAACCCCTTAAATAGTTATTCCCTAATGTGTGTTATCTTTGTATTTTTTATCGTGACACTTGCAATCTTGTAATTGCAATTGTGTGTTTGCCTTTGTATTTCCCCACGGCACTGTGAGCTCTTTGGAGAGAGAAACTGGGTCTTACTCTTCTTTGTATGTCTAGCATTTAACACAGAGTCTGACACATTACAGGTACTCAACAGATGTTGAATAAATGAATTGTCAAAATGAATAATGTAAATATTTTCTTGGCCTTATTTCAAAAAGATTTTTTTTTAGGGAAAAATCCAAAGAAAAAATTGGATCTCAAATATTTTTGAAGTAATCAGAGTCCTGTCAATTATTTGCGCAATATAAAGTTGTTAACTAGGTATTGGGATAGATAAAATGAACTCTAAGGTTTCACATTGGCAGCATTGTTGGAAAGCAGACACTTTCCTAAGGCTTCAGAATCAAAAGGAAGTGGTTGGGAATCATTAAAACGTAACAGGTTGGAAGAGGAGATGTTCCATGGAGTGAAACTCAAGTCTTTTGACAAGAAGGCTTTGCAGAGGTCATGCAGGAGCTGTTGACCTGAAGGAGGGCATCATGGCACTGGGACCTAGACTTTTGAGGAGGAGAGTTATGACCGGAGCTGGTGCACATGAAGGGGGTATGATGAGACCTGGTTCTGCAAGATTTAGAACAATTTTAATCTGAATTCAACTGTTGCTTTTGCAAGTAACTGTTAATGCCAGAATGAAGAGAATGAAGTGATACTGCCAGTTATAGGGGATGCAGCAGGGGAAGGCGTGACCCCTTTTTTCCTTCCTCTAGTGCCTCTTTTTTGGCAGAGCCAAGTATGGAACCAGCAGGTAAAGGAGAAATATGTTTGCAGAGTTCCAGTTCCAGGATCAAATACCCAAATTGAGAAGGGTGAGCTTGAAGCTGTGAGAAGATAACTGGTATAAGGGCTTAAAAAGTTAGTTAGAAAGACTAAAATGAAGAAAGTTAGCAATTTATATTGAATTACAGTTAAAGCAAAGGTTGACTGACTTTATGCTTTGCTCACACAATTTCTTCTGTCTCAACTTCACTCACATCTCCTTAGGTGTATCACTCTTATGTGTATCACTCTATCAAAACATTATTTGAAGCCCATTTTAAGTACTACTTCTTCTATGAAACTTTTTCCTGCTCCAACTTCCACTGGACTTTGTAATTTTTAAATATATATATGTACATTAAAAGTTAACTGGTATTACTGCCTCCTTTTGGATTTTGGATTTTTAAAAGAAGCAGAATAATATATGCAGTTGTAGAGTTGGAGCCAGTATGCACAACACACACACACACACACACACTCATATCCATACAAATAATATAGTACATTTTCATTGCTTACACAGACACAGATATGCTTGTGTATGTAGTTCTACTTTGCTTTTTTTTTCAGAAATTATTCCTTTCTAATGCACCATTTAACTTTTTTATTTATTATGGTTAGGTTTTGTCATCTGTCAACCTTGATGGAATGTAACTTCTGTGAGGGCAGAGATCTTTGTTTTATTATTTTATGTGTTGTGAACAGCAAGAAGAGTGCCATGTCAGGTTTTTCTAATACTGGTTCCCTCCTTCTCAACTTTATGTACATTATTCTTGAAATTATTCTATTTATTTACATACAAACATAAACACACAATATCTGTGTAAATGAGAAAACTTTCCTATATTATTTATGTACATATATTTATGTTTGTGTGTGTGCTATACATAATTGAACCTAGCTATAGACATTGTTCTGCCTCTTTCCTGGAGATCCATCTAACATTAGTTCATGTAGAAATACTTTATTATTTTTAACTACAGCATTTCATAGTTTGACTGTAACAGTGTATTATCCAAACCTATTATTTTAAACATCTAATAATCTATATCTGATATTAAATAATATGTAGTTAACACATTCACATCTACTGTATTTTTTACAATAAAAGCAATATAAAAATATACTTTTTGTACAATCCTTTTGTACATGTGCCTGATGATTTTCTAGTGTAGTGAGGTCAAGCACAATTGAAATGTAATAGAATTTGCCAAACTGCTTTCCAAAGTAGCAGAACGAATTCATCTTTCCACCAGCAAATCTATCTATCCATGCCATTGCCAACCCTTTCTGCTAGCAAGCTTCTATGTATAAGTCATGTGATAAATAGAAAACAAAATTATATTGTATTAATTTGTAATTAATTTGTATTTCCTTGATGACTAATGAGGTTGCATATCTTTTTTGTTAATTGACCTCTCCAATGAATTTTCTGTTTATATCGAGTCTTCTAATTAGTTTTTGTTTTTTTAAAAAAATACTTTTAGTTACTAATTCTTTAAATATTATAAATATTTTTATCAAATTTTTATGTAGAGTTTATACATTTCAAAATTTTATATAGTTATAAATTTATCAATGATATAGTTCATGTTTTAGTGTTTATTTAATAAATCCCTTTCTACTATAAAGATCATGAATTCTACTATAAAGATCATGTTTAATATTAATTTTAACAATTTATATTCTTTTTAATTTTTAAATTTGCTCTATATTTACATTTATGAGAAGTGTTAGGTGCGAATCTAACTTAATTTTTGCACGTGTGTTTAGTCATTTGTCCCGATACTTTTGAAATGTTTGCCTTTTCCCTGTCGATTGAAAATGTTACGCTTATCAAATGCTAAATTCCCATATATTCTCAGATCTGATTCTGGATCTGTTCTTCTGTACCACTGATCTGTATGACTACTTCTGAATTCGTATTATTACTGTTGAAATTACTATGCCTCATAAAAATGTATCAAACCTGGGGTAAGGAAGAAGTTACTCCTCTTTGTTCTTCCATTACAAAATTGTTCTGGCTATTTTTGCACACTTGTTCTTCAATATGAAATTTATAACTAGCTTGTCAAATTCTGTAAGAAATTCTGCTGGAAATGTAATGGAGATTGCAATTAATTTACCGATTAATTTGGTAGAAAAGATGTTTTTATAATAGTACATTTTCTCATATACAAACATAAACTTGTCTATTTAGGCACATCTTATGTGCCCCTAAATAGTGTTTTATAGGTGGAGTGCCATGGCTCACACCTGTAATCCCAGCACTTTGGGAGGCTGAGGTGGGGGCATTACTTCAGGCCAAGAGTTTGAGATGAGACTGGGCAACATAGTGAGATCCTGTCTCTACAAAAGTTAAACAATTAGCCAGGTATGGTACCACATGTCTGTAGTACCAGCTACTCAGGAGGCTGTGGTGAGAGGATTATTTAAGCTCAGAAAATCGAGGCTGCAGTGAGATGTGATCGCACCACTGCATTCCAGCCTGAACAACAGAGTGAGACCCTGTCTCCAACAATAATAATAATAATGATAATAATAATAACAATAACGGTGGAGTTTTATAGTTTCTCCATAAATTTCTTGTCCATTTTGTTATGTTTCTTCCTAGATATTTTACTGTTTTAAAATGTCTTGATGTTTTTGCAAATATAATACTTATTATTATATTATTACCTTTTAAACATTTAATTATTGCTGCTATCTAGAAAAACTATTTTATATATTGATATTGTATCCAGCCACCTTGCTTACTGGCAATGCTCTCCACAGTTGCCCCTTTCATTTGCAGTTTCCTAATTCTTTAAATATCTTCCTGGGATGTTTCATATATATCTCTAACCTTTTCTGTTTTCACATATGGTTATATATTTATTTATTTGCTTATTTTCTGTAATTATATAATTACTGTGTGAGAGCAAAAGTGAGGTTTAAGTTGTCAAGAGAAGTCCAAATACTTTCTTTATGCCTCTCTCAAAACACTGATTTATCTGTTATAGCAGTCTCTAAGACCTTGTATTGCAGTATTATTCTGTTGTATTATCTGCATTATCTAGCACAGTACCTTGCAAAAATCATCTTTAAACAAATATGTCAATGAGTTTCTTAATCAGTTCAGGGTACGTTGAGGCAATTCACCTGAATATGTGTCCAGGGAAGTAGTTTTATTCAAGAATGGAAGCATAAATAAAATTCATTAGGCAATGTAGGGCTAGATTATCGGGTCCCCTTCATACTGAAAAAAACACAAAATTGATTTTTAAGAGAAATTCATTGTGAACAATTTAAAAATGTTACTGTGTTTAATTTAGCTTATGATTTCTAAAAGTCAGTGATTTAACAATAGTGCAATAAAGTTATATGTGTTTAGAACATTAAGATACTGGGCTGTAGAACTCGGCTAGTCTACTGTATGCAGATTTTATTACTTTATACTCCATTATTTTATTCAGAATAAATGCATTTTTTTTGTTTTCTATTCTTCAATCTAAATAGGTAAGTTATTTTAACTATTTTTCATAATGAAATGGTTTCACAACCTCTTATGGTCCTCCAAAATATGTTGAATAAGGTCAGTATTCTCAACAATTAGAAGACACCATGCCTAAAGGGATAGCATTACTATTTGGAGAAAGTATAGTAAATTGGACTGCTTATCATAAAATCAATAAAAGAGATAGAATGCTTATCATCCCCATGAACTTTTAGCCCATAAGGAAAATAAAATTTTTGATGTTCTGAAACCCCAGAGCAAACTAGTTTGCATCCAGATAAATCAAATAGAGAAAAATTTTCTAGAATATAAACTTATAAATCTGTCTCTTCAAGAAGAAAAACAGCTTTTTGTTCAAGATAATGTGGCTTTAGAAAGTAAGATACACCTTGAAAAATTAGTTAAATAAGAAGACATTATTTGCATTTGTCAAATGGATTTGATTTTCCACTCAGGATGGAATGTGTGTGTGTGTGTGTGTAAAATATATATAAACATACATAATTATATATATTTACACTCACATATACACTTTTGTTTGTATATGTGCATGTATATAAGTTGAAGATTAAGTCTAAAACTCAGCAATCTCTTAAGGGACGTACTTATTGTATATAAATGTGTGTATTTGTGTGTTAATATGAAATACATCTACTAGGAGTTTAAAATTTCTCTGGCTTTGCTAGCATAATCTGTGCTTTCAAGAGATGTAAGGCATAATGAAAAGCAAAAAGAACTACCATTAAGTAATTTTTATAAAATATATTTTATGTTCAAGGGCAGGAATATGTCACTTCTTTTTGGGGACATCAAGGAAGTCATCCATAAGAAGGTGTTATTTAGTCTATGCTTTCAAGTAGAATGACTGAAAAAATAAAAAAGAGAACATGGCCGGGCATGGTGGCTCACACTTGTAAACCCAGCACTTTGGGAGGCTGAGGTGGGCGGATCACGAGGTCAGGAGATCGAGACCATCCTGGCCAACATGGTGAAACCCCGTCTCTACTAAAAATACAAAAATTAGCTGAGCGTGGTGACGCACGACTGTAGTCCCAGCTACTCGGGAGGGTGAGGTAAGAGAATTGCTTGCTTTAACCCAGGAGGCAGAGGTTGCAGTGAGCCGAGACGGCACCACTGCACTCCGGTTTGGGCAATAGAGCAAGACTCCCTCTAGGGGTGGGGCTCTTTCTCCCATTCTGCAGGTTGTACATTCATTCTGTTGACTATTTCTTTGGCTCTGCAGAAACTTCTTTGTTAAAATCTCATTTGCCTATTTTTGCTTTTGTTCCTTGTGCTTTTGAGCTCTTACTCACCACTTCATTGCCTAGGCCAATGTCCAGAAGAGTTTTCCCAAGGTTTTCTTCTAGTGTTTTTATAGTTTCACATCTTATATTTAAGTCTTTCATTTATCTTGAGTTAACTTTTGCATACAGTGAGAGTTAGGGGGTCTAGTTTCATTCTTCTGCAAATCTCAATCCAATTTCCTCAGCACCATTTGCTGAAAAAAAGGTACATAGAAAATAGAGAATAAATCAATCACTTTGTCCTTTTTTTGTACTACAGTGGTACGTATGTCTTCAATAAAGACATCACAAAGCTTGTTAAAACTTTTCATAAAAATATATCAAACTCTCCCAATGTGCTGACCTATTTTGTTGGTGCAAAAGTAATTGAAGGTTTTGCCATTACTTTTAATGGCAAAGACAGCAATTACTTTTTCTCCAAGTCAATATAGTCTCAATTATATTTTTGGCACTAGTGTCATTCTTTCAGACTGCTAGCTGATGGGGGCATCCCGCCATACCTATGGGATAAAGCACATTCAGAACTCATTCCGTGGCAGGAAGCATATACCTTGCTCCTGAATCCAAGTGTAGCATCCACAATGTATACTTGGGAGTCAGCAAAATCTAAATTCAAATTCAGCCTCCATCACCTATCACTCTATCCCACTCTATCACTGGGAAAACATCTCTCATTCTCAGATTCTTCACCTATAAAATAAGAATGAGAATTTTTATTATAGAGAAATTTTTGAAAATTAAGTGTAATAAAATTATCAAGTGACTGGTATTTTGTAGGTGCTTAGTACCTTGCTAGTTCCCCTCACTTTGCTATTGCACAAGCAAGCTATACCTTGGTTCTGATGTCATTTCAAACCCTGTTCTTGCATGCTTCTCCCTGTTGCCAACTAGTGAGCCAGGACCCTTTCTCTACAAAAAAAAAAAAAAAAAAGGAATTAAAAAATAAGCCCAGTGTGGTGATATTAGCCTGTAGTCCCAGGCAGTATCAGGAGGCTGAGGTGAGAGGATCACTCCAGCCTGGGAGTTCAAGGCTCCAATGAGCTATCATAGCACCATGGCACTCCAACCTGGGTCACAGAATGAGAGCCTGCTGTGGGTGAGTGTCCTAAAAACGTGTATTAGATCCTGTTGGTTATGATGTTATTGAGTTCCATGTTCTTGCTGATTTTTTTTCCTGTTCTGTCATCTGTTAAGGGAGGGATGTTGAAGTCTCCAAGTATAATTTTGGATTTTTTAGTTCTTCTTTCAGTTCTATCAGTTTTGCTTCATACATTTGCAACTACGTTATTTGGTACATTTAAATTTAGGATTTCTATTTCTTCTAAGTGGATTGACCCATTTATCATTATATGAAATAGAAATCCTAAATTTGAATGTACCAAATAACATAGTTGCACCCACAGCAGCAGAATATACATTATTTTCTGGTATCATAAGAAAACGTACCAAGATAGAACATACCCTGGGATATAAAACAAGCTTTAATGCATTTAAAAATTTGAAATCATGCAGACTGTGTTCTCTGGTCACAATGGAATCAAACTGGAAATCAATAACAGAAAGATAGGAAGATATCAAAACACGTGGAAACTAAACAACACACTTCTAAGTAATCCAGGGGTCAGGGAGGAAGTTTCAAAGAAGAGCAAAAATACAGAATTTGTTGGACATGGCTAAGGGACTGAGAGGGAAATATAGAGCAATTAATGTATATATTAGAAAAAAGGAAGAGTCTCCAACAAATAATCTATGCTCCTGCCTCGAGAACCTAGAAAAAGAAGAGAAAAATAAATGCAAGACAAAAAGAATATATTAAAGACAAGTGAATATATTACATAAATTGACAGAACCTAATTCATAAAATCAATACAAAAATTTGATTTTTTTAAAAAACAAGGCCGGGCGCAGTGGCTCAAGCCTGTAATCCCAGCACTTTGGGAGGCCGAGACGGGCGGATCACGAAGTCAGGAGATCGAGACCATCCTGGCTAACACGGTGAAACCCCGTCTCTACTAAAAATATACAAAAAACTAGCCAGGCGAGGTGGCGGGCGCCTGTAGTCCCAGCTACTCGGGAGGCTGAGGCAGGAGAATGGCGTAAACCCGGGAGGCGGAGCTTGCAGTGAGCTGAGATCGGGCCACTGCACTCCAGCCTGGGCGACAGAGCGAGACTGCGTCTCAAAAAAAAAAAGAAAATAAATTAGCAAACCTCTCACAGGGAGAAAAAGACACAAATTACTAATATTACAAAATAAAATGAAATGGGATTTTCTGTATTTTTGATATAAATAATTCTTTGTTGAAATCTTTACATTTTTATATTATGTTAGGAAAGTCTAAATCTTATTTATAATTTCTATTTTAGCTGACTCTTAGTGATACTACCCAGGAAGGGAAACTGTGAAATACCACCTTGTGACTGGCAGGTAGAGATAGAAGTTCAGGTTCACCACTCACCATCCATTTATACAAGCTTCTCATTACCATTACCACTAGGCAGGGATGAAAGATCCAACTCTGCTTGCAATGTCTGTGGACAATGGGAATGGCATGTCGTTATTACCACTTGAAAGTGGTGAAAATCCTGCACCTCCACTAGGTCTTCTTTGACATCACCCTAGTGGAGAAGATGAGGGTATCTTGTTACTGCTAGGTAGGAGTACAGGCCCTCACACATCTTCTCCACTGATACTATGTGAGTAGGTGCAGACATGTTACCACCTCATAGTACAAATGTTTTAGTCCTTTGCTTGGCTTTCTCTGACAATCCCCGGGTGGTGGTGCTGGGACGTCTCATTATAGTCTCACAAAGGTGGAGGTATAGGTTCCACTTGGCTTTTGCTAATATGGGTGAAAGTGGTGCCACACCTACACCAGATCATGTTGACAGAGTAGAGAAGTTCTGTCTTAAGGTTTACTGTCTTGGTGGGTTACCCTTTTCCTGGTCCTTAGGCTCAAGATAGAAGAATTTTAATAGGGTGTTTCTAGGTTGCCACCTTTCTCAGCCCTAAATCTGGGATAATGTGAAGCAACATAAACACCCAGGGTACTCATCATTTTGTTGTTTCTTGGGTCCCAAAGTCCCTAGCCATGCTGCCTCCTTCTCTCCACCTTTTAGAATCTTCTTATGTTTTGTTTTACATATTAATCTAGGAGTTTGGTTGTACATAGCAGATGGAATAGAACAAAAGCATGTCTACTCCATCTTCCTAGAAGAGGAAGTTGTCAGAACCTTTAACATTATGAATGCTTGATGATTCCGTTTGGATGTTTGTCCTCTTCAAATCTCATGTTGGTTTCAGGGGCCAGGCCCAGGGAGCCACTGCCCTGCTCATCCTCAAGACACTGCTCCCCACATCCTGGTTATTCCAGCTTCAACCTCCACTCAAAAGAGCTCAGGGTGCAGCTCAGGCCAAACCTTTGGAGGGCACAAGCCATAAGCCTTGGTGACTTTCATATGGTGTTAAGCCTGAAGATGTGCGGAATGCAAGAATGAAGGAGACTTGGAAGCTTTCACCTAGATTTCAGAGGATGTATGGAAAAGCCTGGTGTCCAGGCAGAAGTCTGCTGCAGGGGCAGAGCCCCCACAGAGATACTCTACTAGGGCAATGCTGAGGGGAAATGTGGAGTTTTAACCCACACAGAGTTCTTACCAGGACAGTTCTTAGTGAAGTTATGGGAAGGGAGCCATTACCCTCCAGACCTCAGAAGGGTAGAGCCACCAGCAGCTTGATTCCTGAGGCTGGAAAAGCCACAGGAACTCAACTCCAATCTGTGAGAGCCACTACCTGGGTTGCACATTGCAAATAGAGGCAGAGCTGCCCAAGGCTGTAGGAGCCCACTTCTTGCTCCAGTGTGCCCAGGATATGGGCTGTGGATTCCAGGGCATTTTGGAACTTTAAGGTTTGATATGTGTCCTACTGGGTTTTGGACTTGCATGGCACCTGTAGACCCTTTCTTTTGGCTGATTTCTCCCTTTTGGAATGGGAATGTCTACCCAATGCTTGTATCATAATTCTAGCTTAGAAGTAAATAACTTATTTTTGATTTTACAGGCTAATAGATGGAAAGAATTTGACTTGAGTCTCGGAGGAGACTTTGGATTTTGTACTTGGTACTTTTGAGCTAATGCTAGAACCAGTTAAGATTTTGGAGGATTGTGCTTTGGCAATGTGAGAAGGACATGAGGTTTGGATCCCGGGGGTGGAATAACATGGTTTGGCTGTTTGTTTCCTCCAAATCTCATGTTTAAATATAATCCCCAGTGTTGAAGATGAGGCCTAGTGGGAGGTGTTTGGGTCACTGGGGCAGGTCCCTCATGAATGGCTTTGCTATAATAATGAGTGGGTTCTTACTCTGAGTTCATGTGAGTTCTTCTTGCTTAAAAGATCATGGCACCTCCCTACCTTCTCTCTTGCTCCCATTCTTGCCGTGTGATGTGCCTGCTCCCTTTTGACCTTCTACCACTATCGTAAGCTTCCTGAAGCCCTCACCAGAAGCAGATGCTGACATCACAATTCTTGCATAGTCTGAACAATCATGAGCCAATTAGAACTCTTTATAAAGTACCCAGCCTCAGATACTTTTTTATAGTGACTCAAACAGCCTTACACACCTGAGTCTTGTCCTTAGAGATCTTGATTTAATTGCTTGGGGACTTGACGTGAGGATTCATACTTTAAACTATCCCCAGAAGTTTCTGATGTTCATCGATGGTGGAGAAACACTCAGACCTGATGTTTTATTCTCTAAAGTGAAAACTTGCATTCAACTACTGCTAGTCGTTTCCATACAGGACCAAGTGCTCCAATCTTTCCCTTCAAGTCAAAATTTGATTCATTAAAATGTAAATTATCTCAACATTTATTGTTGGCAGTGATTTTTTAAAAAATCATTGCTTAAGACAGTTTGTCAGTCCATCAAAAGCAATCTGAGGATCAGATGTGGCTGGTGGTTACTAGCAACTTCAGGACTAGCTAGCTGCATGCATTCACACAAGCTAACAACCTATTCCTTCTTTTGTGTTCTCACATCCACTGCCCAACTGCAGAAATTCAGGCCTGGACAACTCCACGCCTTAGTATTGAGCAGCTACTCCCATTTTCTTTATCTTTCTATCAGTCTCATATACTGGCTCAGATAGTTATTTATAAAATATATCTTTTTATATAAAACAAAAATTTAATGGCTGCCATTTTCTCATTGTATCACATTCAATGAACTAATCATTGATATTCAAAATCATCACCACTCAACACAAATCAACTCCCCCATTCTAACCCACTCTCATAAACAACAGTCTAATCCTGGTAAAATTGTCCTATCTGATATATCTTACATTTTCCACGGTATATTCTGTTTAGAACACTCTAAGGTGTTCTCTTCCTCTTCTTCTTCTTCTTTTTTTTTTTTTTTTCTGAGACTCCTGCCTCAGCCTCCAGAGTAGCTGGGATTACAAGCACCCACCACCACACCTGGCTAAGTTTTATATTTTTAATAGAGACAGGGTTTCACCATGTTGGTCAGGCTGGTCTGGAACTCCTGTCCTCAGCCCGCCTCAGCCTCCCAGAGTGCTTGGATTACACGCATGACCTACTGTGCCTGGCTGGGAGAAAGTATTTTTAAACTACCCATTCAACAAGGGACTGCTATCCAAAATCTACAAATAAACAACTCAACAAAAAGAAACAAATAATTCCATTAAAAAGTTGGTGGAGGACATGAACATACTTTTTTTTCCAAAGAAGACATACAAATGGCCAACAAGCATACAAAAACATTCTGAACATCACTGATCATCAGATAAAGGCAAATGAAAACCACAATGAGAGATCATCTTACACCAGCCAGAATGGCTATTAGTAAAAAGTCAAAAAATAACAGATGTGGATGAGGATATGGAGAAAAGAGAACACTTATACACTGTTAGTGGGAAGGCAAATTCATACAGCCTCTATGAAAAACAGTATGGAGATTTTTCAAACAAATAAAAATAGAACTATCATTCCATCCAGCAATTCCACTATTGGATATCTACCCAAAGGAAAAGATACCTGCAATCATATGTTTCTAGCAGCACTAGTCACAATGGCAAAGATATGGAATCAACCTAAGTGTTCATCAATGGATGTTTGGATAAAGAAAACGTGGTATACAAATATCCATATATCTGTGTCTATATATCTATAGATTTTATTATTTATCTATTGCTACATTTTGTGGCTGACTAGTATTTCATTGTGTATTTATCTAGATATATATATTCTATATCTATTAATATATAGCTATGTAGATAGATATATATGTGTGTATGTGTGTGTGTGTGTGTGTGTATATATATATATATGCACAGTTGAATACTATTGGAACACTCTTCAGCCACAAAAAAGAATAAAATCATGTCTTTTGTAGAAACATGAGTGGAACTGGAGACCATTATCTTAAGTGAAACAACTTAGAAACAGAAAATCAAATACTGTGTTCTCACTTTTAAGTGGGAGATAAATAATGTGCACACATGGACACAGAGTGTGGAATAATAGACCCTGGAGACTTGAAAAAGTGAGAGAGTGGGGCGGAGAGTAACACATGAGAAATTACTTAATGGGTCCAATGTACATTATTTAGGTGATAGTTACTCTATATGTACTCTTAATATAGTATTTACCTCACTGTGTAGTAATTACCTGTTTAAAGGTTTGTCTCTTTATGTTCAATTATGAATTCTACTAGGACAGAAATTTTGCCTTATTCCTTTCCTATTCCTAGTGTGTAATTCAATTCCTTTACACATATAAGATCAATTACTGATTGTTGAACAAGTAGACAAAACCATTATAGTATTGCCATACACATCTAATAAAATAAAGTTTATGGAAATGGCTTGTGAACCTCAGAATAGCTTTTAAACCAGGGTTCAACAAACTACAGCCCAATCAGACCCACTGTCTGATTTTGTAAATAGTTTTATTGGAACACATCTAGCTCACTCATTTGTTTACATATTGGCTATAGCTACTTTCACATTATAAGACTGAATTGACTGGCAGCAAAAGAGATTATGTGGGTCACTATTTTGAAATTATTTACTATGTGGGTCTTTACATAAAAAGTTTGACAATACTTGTATTAGATTCTGGTTGCTTAGGGGCAATGCACTTAGTGATTTTCTTGTTGGGTATGGGCAAAGGGAAAAGCTGGGATTAAGGATCCCAGTTTCTTCAATAATTTAAGCAATAGGTAATGATAACTTACTTCTTATTTCTGATTGAAGGAGTGCATTTTTATTCATTTAACAAATATTTACTTGGAACCTATAGTGTTCTAACCACTATTTTGGCATCAATAAGTTTATTCAATAAGTACTTAGAATGCCTATTGTGTTCAAGCACCATTCCTGCTTTCACAGAGCTTATATTTGTTTTAGTAAAAGGAAACTGACACTTAAAGGAAGAATTACCAAAATTAAGTGACAGACTGGATACAGAGGCTGAAGGACTGGAAGAGTTAAACCTTTCTTAGACATTTCTATCATATCATATAATGTATTAGTTCATTTTCACACTGCTGATAAAGACATATCCAAGACTGAATAATTTGTAAAGAAAAAGAGGTTTAATGGACTCACAGTTCTACATGGCTAGGGAGACCTCACAATCATGGTGGAAGGTGAAAGGTGCATCTTAAATGGCAGCAGGCAAGAGAGAATGAGAGCTAAGCAAAAAGGTTTTCCCCTTACAAAAACATCAGCTCTCCTGAGACTTATTCACTATCAGGAGAACAGTAAAACTGCCCCCCATGATTCAATTATCTCCCATGGGGTCCCTCCCACAACACGTGGGAATTAAGGGAGTTACAGTTCAAGATGAGATTTGGGTGGGGACACAGCGAAACCATATCATATAACATGTTAAACTGTATTGAATTGCATTCATCTACATGTTTATCTCCCTGTATTTGATAGTCATCTCCCTGAGGACAGTTCACTTGCATATTTTTCTTTATTCCTCCAACTCTGGGACAATACCTGGCAAAATAGTTTGTTAAAATAAGATGAATGGTTGGGAAACTAGAAAGAAAATTCATCTTTGCAGGGAAGATTATGAGGTTGATTTGAGATATGTTGTTTGAGGAAGTAATGTAGTACATTCAAGTCTGAATGCCCTCTGGACAAGTGCACATAGAGAAGAGAAAGTAAAGACTCTCATCAAGAAGCAGAGCTCGTGTTTGATGATTCTCAGATCCATACTCAATCTTGACCACTTGCTTAACCCAATGAACAGCAGTCAGCACAGATGCTTACTTCTAAATGGATGGGAAGCCACGCTGAATTCTCATTAGCGTAAAAGGTATTACCATTAAAGTTGCATTATTTAGAGAACATGGGGAGTTATGAGGTATGACTACAACTTCCTGAATCCTGCTTTTCTCTTTACAGCCCAGGCCATCTGCCTTAATGGTTCTGCTAGTGTCTTCAGTGGCTTTCCATTGCCTCTGATAATGAAGGGAAACACCGCTGTCAGTGAGAGCCACTCTGGAGGAAAAATATTCTTCTAAAAAGTGTATGAACCTCAGAACTAAAATCGACATTATCACAACACACAATTTGTTAAAAATAAGGCTCTTCTTTTCAGTCCAGTCAAGTTTTGCTGAATATCAATAAGGTAATAGCTATACCAGATTTCTGCCAATTAACATACATTTCTTCTGCTGAAATTCGCACCATTTTCCTTAATTAATCCTGACCTTTCATCCTGCATTTTATAAGCTTCTTAAGAAGTTAGAAATAAATAATTCAGTCCACATATTTTCTGAAAAGAGACAAGCTGTTTTACTCTATCCTCAGAGAATAAATTAGATAGCTATTCAGATTAAGCTCATGGAAAATTGGATAAACAAATGCAAAAATCATACATCTTCTGCATGAAGCACATGGATGGAAGCTTTCCAATGCTGAAGGAGGCCAAGATGATTTCTAGAGATTTTGGAAAATGACAGCCTAATGGGAGGTGTTTTCCTGTTTTGTATGTTGAGGAGGTCATCCAGCTTTTTGGATTTGTAAACTGTAAAGTTCACTGTCAGTGTTTGAAATTCAAATCATGTCTTTGTGTTCTTTCATATTTTGCTGATGTTGTCCTCCATAAATGGATTATAAAAGGCACATGTCAATGGATCTTTTGTATTTTTTTACTGTATTACTGAAATGCTTATCTTCTTCCTCAGTACAATGACATGGTACCTTAACAATCCCATTCAACTTTTTAGAGTCATGTTTAAAATGCAAAACTCTCTTCATATCACTCGCATGCTTTCATATATTCAGAGATTCCTATTGCCACTGAGTGATTTCATCACGTTTCACTTTTTAAATCTTATCTCATATTATATCATTCCACATACTCTATCTTTGAGTAAATATGTTAATTCTTGCTATTGATGCCAAATGTTACCTTATCTAAGGCTATTACCTCTGCCAGAGGTATCTTGTGCCTTGTAACAACCTCCCTGTATTCCGCTACCTCTGCCGATATCCCTCTGTCCAGTGAAATACTGTCTATTCTTCAAGGTCTAGGTCTTTAAGAAATCCATCTATAATCCCTTTAGTCAGAAGTGTTCTCTTCTACCTGTCTAAGTATACTTCTGATATTTAAGTTATACTCTTCTCTTTGTAAAATTTGAAGCTTGTAAAATCTATATAGCATTTACCTTATAACTTGAAAGCTCTTTCAAGGACTTGAGTATGTTTCCCCAGTAGTGAGCAGACTACTTGTCACATTACATGAGTTTAGTAAAAGTCTACAATTATCAAAAGAAATCTCTACCTATATTCTCTATATTAGGTAAAAGGTTGCTAGGAAAGAAATAAGAATTTTATAGATTTAGAAGTTAGTTCCTTAACATTTTATGTAAATCTTACTCAAGAAAATCCTTCTAAATAATACTATTACTTTTTGATGCATTGAAGAAATAGAGTTATAGTTGGGTTCACTTATTAATTTTTAGTAAAAACGTTACATATTATTAGTAAAAATGGTTAAAAATAATTAACTCCATTTTGGTAGCTAGAATTATTAAATGACTTTCCCAAGACTGCATGTGTTTAGGAGTTGAGTAAGCATTAAAATCCTAACCTTTCAGTTTCTCATCTGATTTCTAAGAACCATTAGCCAACCATCTTGTAAAATATATTTATAATTTGTCTGCTAAATCTGAGGAATACTTGATATATATATGGAAAACTAATACGTTTGCACATGTACTAAAATTTATGCTCTGACATCAAACTCTTTACTCTATTTCCTCTGTAAATTCATAACCTGAAGATTCCAGCATCATTTTAAATGGTTACAAAATTAATCAATCAAATTCATGTCTTTCATGTTTTCTGGCTATTGTATTTGATTAGTCCAACAATTAGATTACTTTTTTTCTTCCTTGGCTATTACTATGTTTTTGTGATCTTGTTTGGTTCAACAATGTTTGTTTTTCCTAACAATATGATTTGAGAATATATCTGTGTTTTCTTAAATGGCAGTTAGTAAGAATTAAGAAGTTAGTTTTTTTCATTTTTTCATGTTTTTGTACTTATATCACTTGTGATTGAAATAATTCTATTAAGATTTCAAAACCTGAGTCCTCTGCAAATTTGTCATATTCTATTATGATGTCATATTTTAGAAAGATTGCTTAAAATCATTTGATAAAAAATGACTTAAAATAGATATTTATTTTAATTTTTACCTTAAAATATAATGCTTGAGAGACTGTGATCTGAAAATTGTTTAAAAAATCTGAGATTTATTTGATTTCTAGTCGTGTGCTCACATGAAATTGACTGTTTCATTATCACCAACTAATCTCTTCGAAAACCTTAAAATCAAAGATTCTTTTCTCCAAAATCCACCTCTACCATTAAGTTATCACAGCCTCAGCTAAAGAGTATATTTGGCAGTCTTGAGATTAAAGAAAGTGGCACATGCCAGAGCTATAAATGAAAATGCTTGAAGAGGAGAAAGACATTGACTTAATTCATCCTGACCTTTTATTATGACCAACATGTATGATTGCCACTGTCATAAAGATTGTTTTAGTTTGCTGCCTTGTCAGCCTAAGGTGATTGACAGAGCACTTTCTGGATAACAAATTATTGTTTTGCCCTTTGCTTGGGGCTGGTCAGCCTTGGCTGATCTTTCTTTTTCTTTTCTTTTCTTTTTTTTTTTTATACACAGGTTAAGAACTGTCATTTAATCTTTTATTTATAAAACATTTGATAATTGTAACATTTGCTCTTTACATCCTGTCTCATAAATCCCATAAACTTTTAAAATTCATTTTAATTTTTTCTTCTCTGCCTGTATTTTTTAAATTATTATTTATTCTAAAAAATATGGGATGCATGCACAAAACGTGCATGTTTGTCACATTGTTATACATTTGCCATGATGGTTTGCTGCACCTGTTGACCTGTCCTCTAAGTTCCCTCCCCTCATCCCCCAGTCCACAACAAGCCATGTTTTGTATTGTTCCCTTCTCTGTGTCTATGTGTTCTCAATGTTCAACTCCCATTTATGAGTGAGAACATGCAGTGTTTGGTTTTCTGTTCTTGTATTAGCTTGCTGAAAATGACGGCTTCTGGCTTCATCCATGTTCCTGCAAAGGACATGATCTCATTTCTTTTTATGGCTGCATAGTATTCCATGGTATATGTGTACCACATTTTCTTCATCCAGTCTATCATTGATGGGCATTTGGGTTGATTCCATGTCTTTGCTATTGTAAATAGTGCTGCAATAAACATACATGTGCATGTGTCTTTATAGTAGAATAATTTATATTCCTTTGGGTATATACCCAGTTATTGGGGAACCAGCCCCCAATATTTCTATGTAGATTCTTTTTATTTTCCCTAAGTGCCGGCCAGTCTGAGAAATAAAGAGAAAGAGTACAAAGAGAGAAATTTTACAGTTGGGCTTCCGGGGGTGTCATCACATATTAGCAAGACCATCATGGCGACCCCGAGCCACAAAACCAGCAAGTTTTTATTAGGAATTTTAAAAGGGGAGGGGTTGTACAAACAGGGAGTAGGTCACAAGGATCACATGCTTCAAAGGGCAATAAAGATCACAAGGCAAGGCAAAATTAGAATTACTGATGAGGGTCTATGTCCCACTGTGCATGCATTGTCTTGATAAACATCTTAACAGGAAACAGGCTTCAAGAGTAGACAACTGGTCTGACTAGAATTTACCAGGCTGGAAATTCCCAATCCTAATAAGCCTGAGGGTACTGCAGGAGACCAGGGTGTATTTCATTCCTTGTCTCAACCTCATAAGACAGACACTCCCAGAGGGGCCATCTACAGATCTACCCTCAGGAATGCATTCCTTCCCCAGGGTTACTCCTTGCTGGGAAAAGAATTCAGCGATACTTCTCCTACTCATACATCTGTCTGTAGGCTCTCTGCAAGAAGGAAAATATGGCTCTATTCTGCCTGACCCCGCAGGCAGTCAGACCTTATGGTTATCTTCCCTTTTGCCCTGAAGATCGATGTTATTCTATTTTTTTTTCAGGATGCACTGATTTCATATTGTTCAAACACACGTATTTTACAATCCATTTGCACAATAGTGGTCCTGAGATGATGTACATTCTCAGTTTATGAAGATAATAGGATTAAGAGATTAAAGTAAAGACAGGCATAAGAAATTATAAGAGTATTGATTGGGGAAATGATAATTGTCCATGAAATCTTCACAATTTATGTTCCGAGATTGCAGTAAAGACAGTCGTAAGAAATTATAAAAGTATTAATTTGGGGAACTGATAAATGTCCATGAAATCTTCACAGTTTATGTTCTTCCACCTTGGCTCCAGCTGATCTGTCTGTTTGGGGTCCCTGACTTCCCACAACACCCAGTAATGGGATTGCTGGGTCAAATGGTATTTCTGGCTCTGTGAGGAATCACCATATTGTCTTTGACAATGGTTGAACTAATTTACATTCCCACCAACAGTGTAAAAGATTTCCTATTTCTCCACAGCCTTGCCAACATCTGTGTTTCCTGACTTTTTAATAATCACCATTCTGACTGGCATGAGATGATCAATGTTGAGCGTTTTTTCTATGTTTGTTGACTCTGTAAATGTCTTCTTTTGAGAAGTGTCTGTTCATATCCTTTGCCCACTTTTTAATGGGGTTGTTTGTTTGTTTCTTGTAAATATGTTTAAGTTCCTTGTAAATTCTGGATGTTAGACCTTTGTCAGATGGGTAGATTGCAAACATTTTCTCCCATTCTCTAAGTTTCCTGTTTACTCTGGCAGTTTCTTTTGCTGTACAGAAGCTCTTTAGTTTGATTAGATCCCATTTGCCAATTTTGGCTTTTGCTGCAATTGCTTTTGACATTTTTTTTTTCATGAAGTCTTTGCCTATGCCTATGTCCTGAATAGCATAGCCTAGGTTTCCTTCTAGGATTTTTTATGGTTTTGGGATTTACCTTTAAGTCTTTAATCCATCTTGAGTGAATTTTTGTATAAGGTGTAAGGAAGCTGTCCAGTTTCAATTTTCTCCATATGGCTAGCCAATTTTCCCAGCACTATTTACTGAATAGGAGATCCTTTCCCCATTGCTTGTTTTTGTCAGCCTTGTTGAAGATCTGATGGCTGTAGATGTGTGATGTTATTTCTGAGGTCTCTCTTCTGCTCCATTGGTCTATATGTCTTTTTTGTACCAGTACCATGTTATTTTGGTTACTGTAGTCTTGTAGTATAGTTTGAAGTCAGGCAGCATGATGCCTCCAGCTTTGTTCTTTTTGCTTAAGATTTTCTTTGCTATATGGGGTCTTTGATTCCACAAAAAATTTAAAATAGTTTTTTCTAATTCTGTGAAGAATGTCAATGGTAGTTTGATGGGAATAGCATTGAGTCTATCAATTACTTTGGGTAGTTTGGCCATTTTCACAATGTTGATTCTTCCTAGCTATAAGGATGGAATGTTTTTCCCATTTGTTTGTGTCCTCTCTTATTTCCTTGAGCAGTGATTTGTAGTTCTTTTTGAAGAGGTTCCTCACATCCTTTGTTAGCTGTATTCCTAGGCATTATATTATCTTTGTAGCAATTGTGAATAGGAATTCATTCATGATTTGACTCTCTCCTTACCTGTTGTTGGTGTAAAGGAATACCTGTAATTTTTGCACATTGATTTTGTATCCTGAGACTTTGCTGATGTTGCTTATCAGTTAAAGAAGTTTTTGGGCTGAGATGATGGGGTTTTCTAAATATAAAGTCATGTTGTCTGCAAACAGAGACAATTTCACTTCCTCTCTTCCTATTTGAATACCCTTTATTTGTTTGTCTTGCCTGATTGCCCTGGCCAGAACATCCAATACTATGTTGAATAGGAGTGGTGAGAGAGGGCATCCTTGTCTTGTAATGGTTTTCAAAGAGAAGACTTCCAACTTTTGCCCATTGAATATGTTATTGGCTATGGGTTTGTCATAAACAGCTCTTATTATTTTGAGATATGTTCCATCAATACCTAGTTTATTGAGAGTTTTTAAATGAAGGGATGTTGAATTTTATCAAAGGCATTTTCTGCCTCTATTGAGATAGTGACGTGGTTTTTGTCTTTGGATCTGTTTATGTGATGGATTACATTTATTGATTTGCATATGTTGCACATGCCCTTGCATCCCAGGGATGAAGCTGACTTGATTGTGGTGGATACGCTTTTTGATGTGCTGTTGGATCCGGTTTACCAGTATTTTATTGAGGATTTGTTCATTGATGTTCATCAGGGATATTCGTCTGACGTTTTCTGTTTGTTTTCATTTTGTCTCTTCCCAGTTTTGGTATGAGGATAATGCTGGTCTCATAAAATAAGTTAGAGAGGAGTCCCTCCTTTTCATTTGTTTGGAATAGTAAAATGGTACCAGCTCCTTTTTGTACTTCTGGTAGAATTCAGCTGTGAATCCGTCTGGTTCGGGCAGTTTTTGGTTAGTAGGCTATTAATTACTGCCTCAATTTCAGAACTTGTTATCAGTCTATTCAGGGATTCGACTTCTTCCTGATTTAGTTTTGGTAGGGTGTATGTGTCCAGGAATGTATCCATTTCTTCTAGATTTTCTAATTTATTTGCATAGAGGCATTTATAATATTCTCTGATGGTTTTTTGTATTTCTGTGGGTCAGTGGTGATATCCACTGTATCATTTTTTATTGTGTCTATTTGATTCTTCTCTATCTTTTTCTTTATTAGTCTACCTAGTGGTCTACCAATTTTTTTTTTTTTTTCCAAAAAACAGCTCCTGGATTCATTGATGTTTTTGGCAGGGAGGGTTTTTCATGTCTCTATCTCATTTAATTCTTCTCTGATCTTTGTTATTTCTTGTCTTCTACTAGCTGTTGGATTAGTTTGCTCTTGCCTCTCTAGCTCATTGAATTGTGATATTAAGGTGTTGATTTGAGATCTTTCTAGCTTTCTGATGTGGCCATTTATTACTGTAAATTTCTCTCTTAATATTGCTTTAGCTCTGTCCCAGACATTCTGGTACATTGTCACTTTGTTCTCATTGGTTTCAAAGAACTTCTTGATTTCTGCCTTAGTTTCTTTATTTGCCCAGGAGTCATTTGGGAGCAGGTTGTTTGATTTCCATGAAATCATATGGTTTTAAGTGAATTTCTTAATCCTGAGTTCTAATTTGATTACACTGTTGTCTGAGAGACTGTTACGATTTCAGTCTTTTTTTTTTTTTTCTTTTTTTGCATTTGCTGAGAAGTGTTGTACTTACTATTATGTGGTTGATTTTGGAATAAGTGCCATGTGGCACTGAGAAGAGTGTATATTATGTTGATTTGGGGTAGAGAGTTCTGTAGACATCTACTAGGTTCACTTAATCCAGGGCTGAGTTCAAATCCTGAATATCCTTACTAATTTTTTGTCTTGTTGATATGTCTAATACTGACAGTGGGGTGTTCAAGTCTCCCAATACTATTGTGTGGTAGTCTAAGTCTCTGTGTAGGTCTCTAAGAACTTGTTTTATGAGTCTGGGTGCTCCTGTGTTGGGAACAAGCCCCCAAAATCTGGCCATAAACTGGCCCCAAAGTTGGCCATAAATGAAATCTCTGCAGCACTGTGATATGTTCATGATGGCCATAACGTCCATGCTGGAAGGTTGCGGGTTTACTGGAATTAGGGCAAGGAAAACCTGGCCTGCCCAGGGCAGAAAACCGCTTTAAGGCATTCTTAAGCCACAAACAATAGCATGAGCGATCTGTGCCTTAAGGACATGCTCCTGCTGCAGTTAACTAGCCCGACCTATTCCTTTCATTTGGCTCATCCCTTCGTTTCCCATAAGGGATACTTTTAGTTAATTTAATATCTATAGAAACAACGCTAATGACTGGCTTGCTGTTAATAAATATGTGGGTAAATCTCTGTTTGAGGCTCTCAGTTCTGAAGGCTGTGAGACCCCTGACTTCCCACTTCACACCTCTGTATTTCCGTGTGTGTGTCTTTAATTCCTCTAGTGCCACTGGGTTAGGGTCTTCCTGACCGAGCTCGTCTCAGCACTCCTGTATTGGGTGTATATATAATCAGAACAGTTAGTTCTTCTTGTGAATTGTTCCCTTTACCATTATGTAATGCCTTTATCTTTTTTAACCTTTGTGGTTTAAAGCCTCTTTTATCAGAGACTAAGATTACAATCCCTGTTATTTTGTTTTGTTTTTTTTTTTGTTTTTTGTTTTTTTGTTTGTTTTTTTTTTTTTTCGCTTTCCATTTGGTTGATAAATTTTCCTCCATCCCTTTATTTTGAGCCTGTGTGTGTCGGCACATAAAATGGGTCTCCTGAATACAGAAAACTGATGGGTCTTGATTGTCCAATTTGCCAGTCTCTGTCTCTTAATTGGGGCATTTGGCCCATTTACATTAAAGGTTAGTATTCTTATGTGTGAATTTGATCCTACCATCATGATGCTATTTGGTTATTTTGCACACTAGTTGATGCCGTTTCTTCATAGTGTCATTGGTATATATATTTTGGTGTGTTTTTGCAGTGGATGGTACTGGTTTTTCCTTTCCATATTTAGTGTTTCTTTCAGGAGCTCTTGCAGGGCAGGCCTGGTGATATGAAAGTCCTTCAGCATTTGCTTGTTTGTAAAGGATTTTATTTCTCCTTTGCTTATGAAGCTTAGTTTGACTGGATATGAAATTCTGGGTTGAAAATTCTTTTCTTCAGGAATGTTGAGTATTGGCTCCCAATCTCTTCTGGCTTGTAGAGTTTCTGCTGAGAGGTCTGTTGTTAGTCTGATGGGCTTCCCTTTTTAAGTAACCTGGTCTTTCTCTCCAGCTGCCTTTAACAGTTTTTCCTTCATTTCGACTTTGGGGAATCTGATGATCATGTCTTGGGGTTGATCTTCTCATGGAATATCTTAATGATGTTCTCTGTATTTCCTGAATGTGTATATTTGCCTGTCTTCTAGGTTGGGGAAGTTCTCCTGGATAATATCCTGAAGTGTGTTTTCCAGCTTGTTTCTATTCTCCCCTTCTCCTTCTGTTACTCCAATTGACCATAGTTTTGTTCTTTTTATGAAGTACCATATTTCTTGGAGGCTTTGTTCATTCCTTTTCCTTCCTTTTTCTCTATTCTTGTCTGCATGTCTTATTTCAGTAAGGTGGTCTTCAAGCTCTGATATTCTTTCTTCTGCTTGGTCAGTTTGGCTGCTGATACTTGTGTATGCTTCATGAAGTTCTCATGCTGTGTTTTTCAGCTCCAACAGGTCATTTATGTTCCTTTCTAAATTGGTTATTCTAGTTAGCAATTCCTCTAACCTTTTATCAAAGTCCTTAGCTTCCTTGCATTAGGTTAGAACATGTTCCTTTAGCTTATTGTAGATTTTTATTACCCATCTTCTGAAGCCTACTTCTGTCAATTTGTCCATCTGATCCTTTGTCCAGTTTTGTGCCCTTGATGGAGAGATGTTGCAATCATTTGGAGGAGAAGAGGCACTCTGGCCTTTTGGGTTTTCAGCATTTTTTTGTTGCTGTTAATTCTTTCTCATCTTTGTGAGTTTGTCAGTTTTGGTCTTTGAGGCTGCTGACCCTTGGATGGGCTTTTTGTATGGGACTTTTTGTTGTTGTTGATGATGATGATGATGATGATGATGATGATGATGCTGATGCTGTTCTTGTCACTTTCTGCTTGTTTTTCTTTCAATAATCAGGTCCCGCTTCTGTAGGGCTGCTGCAGTTTGCTGAGGGTTCACATTACAGGCCCTATTCACCTGCTTCGCTCCCATGCCTCGAGATGTCACTCAAGGAGGCTGGAGACAGCCCAAATGGGTGCCTCCTCCTTTTACTGGAACCTCCAACCTTGAGGGGCACTAACCTAATGCCAGTAAGATCGCTCCTGTATAGGGTGTCTGACAACCCCTGTTGGAGGATCTCACCCAGTTGGGTGGCACAGCGAACAGGGCCTGTTTAATGAGACACTTTGTCTCTTGGTGGAGAGGGTATGGTTTGCTGGGGGGAAACCCACTTGTTTGGGCTGCCCAGTTCCTCAGAACTACCATAAGGAGACATTAAGTCTGCTAGTCCGCAGAGACTGAGGCCACCCCACCTGCTAGGGGCTCAGCCTAGGGAGAGCCAAATTCTGTCCCAGACCCTCTGGCTGGAGTTACTGGAGTTGCTGCAGGGAAGTCCCACCCACTGAGGAAAGATAGGCTAGGGTTAGACCTGAAGAGGGACTCTGGCCACAGACTACCACAGGTGGTGTGTTGGGCTGTGGGGACAAGTCTTGGGACCAAGCTGTCTGGCCTCCTTGGCTCCAGCAGGAGAAAAGCCAGTGCCAGCTGATCTTGATTTCCAAACCGTACTTTCTCCCAGGTACCATGTTAGTTGTCATTTGAAAGATTTGAAATCTATTTTCTTCAACTGTGTTATTTTACTTGTTTGGCTTCTGTCTTCCAGATGACATTAGAACACTGCTTCTCAATAGGAAAGTACTGCCCCTTAGTGAAACTCTCTGAGTTATCACAATAATTGGGATGCTCCAGTATTTAATAGGTAGGTAGGGATGAGGGATGCTAGAACCCCTTCAAAGCAAGAGACAGCATGGTAAATAATTTTTCTCAGGCTCTACACCAGAGCTCCACCTCCTGTCAAATGAGAGGCAGCATCAGATTCTCATAGGAGTGTGAATCCTATTGTGAATTGTACATGAGAGGGATTTAGGTTGTACGCTTCTTATGATTAATTTGATGATATATGTAATGCACTTAAACAATCTTCCCCCTCCCCGGCCCTGTCATGGCAAAATTGTCTTCCACAAAACCTGTCCCTGGTGCCAAAAAAGGTTGGAGACCGCTGCTCGACATGACTTCCAAATTTCCCAGTGGTCCTTCATGTAGATTAAAAGCTTTCAATAAGTATTTGAGCCCAGAACCTAACTCATTTTACACACAAACCCAGAAATTTGTGTCCATTTATTATGTATGTTGCATTTCCTGGACACCTGACATTTGTGTAAATGAAAGGAATAGTGTGCTTTATTTTATTTTTTGAAGTTTACATCAAAAATTACTTTTCAATTTGGAAAATATTTTACTGAGAACAATATATTTTTAAATTTAGATCACCCATGCCAAAATCCAGACTGTTCTTCATTTGTAGCTGACGTATACAGGTAGTCATTTTATAGGGGCAAGAATATGACTGCTTAAATATTCTAGTATAGTCATATCCAAGCCTTTAGACTGAGATATGCACATTATTCAGTTATAAATTAGTTTTCTGTTCTTTCTTCTTAATGTTATGGTTTGAGCTTCATATTGATTTTCTTAGAAGTAGTGTGTGTCGATATGCAATAGTATTTTACAAATTTCATTCCGTAATTACAATGGTGGTGCTATGTAAAATTTTACTAAAGAGGACACTGGGTATCATGAGATTCTAATTCACTGCTATAGACACAGAAGATTCACTTTGACAGAATTTACAGCAATGTTAAAGAATTTTGAATTCTCCCTTTGCTTTCATTTGTAGTTCAGTCTAAGAGTCAAAACCACACACACACACACACACAAAATGCCTCATTTGCTTTGAAAATAAACTATCAATTGTGATTGAATTGAATAAAATCTATAGTGCAGGGAAGCATTAACTTAGTTCAGGGGCCACAAGATAAACCCTGTTCACTACGTGTTTTTTGACCAGCATCATGGTTTTAAAATTGTTTTAATTTAAATAATGTCAGAGGAGGCACATCTAAAGTTCAACTGCACCAACTACGCTAGTGTATACCTGAAGAACAAAATAGTAGCTCACCCACAATAGAAATGTTTCCTGAGAAACAGAGAGAGAGAAAGAAAGACAGAGAGGGAAAACATGTGCGTGTGTGACTTGTACAAAATTGACTTCCAGTTAAAACAATGGGTCAGTTGCCAATGTTTAAAGATAAGGGGGCTATATATGAAACATTCTGATTTTTTGCTGATCTTGGGAAAATCAGAAAACAGATGGTCTGACCACACCAGATCTTCATTATCTTGCTGCAACAATAATGTGGGACTGAGAGATGGCTGCCTCCTTTAGACAGGCAGCAGCTCTCCAGGGGGTTCACCTTTCTTTATTTTCTCTCGCAGTTGGCCTGATTAATTGGTTTACATTATCTGCCAGAGCCCTATATTTGAAACCTCTGGCTTAATTGGTTATAAAACTACCTACACAAAGAGAAACAAAATATTCAAAGTAATCAAAAATGTGTAGAGTGCTACAAAATATCAGGTCATATTTTATTCTAAGGTTATATGGTAATTATGAAAATAAATAACATTATCGCATAATATGATGTAATGTGGAAACAACAGCAAGAACAACACAGGATCTGTAACTAAGGTCATGTGTAATGTCAATTTTGCCCCTTTACCTGTATGTGACTGTATATAAATCACATTTCCTTGCTTAACTTCAGTTTCCTTGTCTTTGAAAATGAGATAGTAAAACCTGACTGTTGTGTACAATGTGAGTGTGTTCTGCTCATGTGCCTTTGGGTCACTTTTTTTTCCTGCTGTTTTTATGAATGCCTTCCAAACTTTCCCAGTTTCTATGTACTTTTCCTTCCAACAGCTAGTAAAGGACTGTCCTTGGGCTATGAAACCTATTTTGCCTGCAAATGGGAAGAGACAGAGTTCCCTGAAATATTACATTCCTCTTGGAGCCCTTAGCCAATGTCTGAAGGCAGTAAAAATTTGAAATCTCCGATCCTTTATCTCAGGTCAGCAGAATTCTGAAACATAACTTATACTCTAAAATTTCCTTGCAGATGAGATTAAAGTTACCCTCTATCTTTTTTTTTCTTTTTCTGATATTGTACTGTTGCTTGGCTTTTTTTTTTTTTTTCCTGATGTGCACCCCAGGTTCTCTTCTCAGGATCTAACTCTGGAGAACCCTAACTAAACCACTGACTGACCAACCCTCATTACTGTTAGATGAACTGTAATGTATGAAAATGAAATTATAAGACATTATTATAAAATGCTTTCTTTAAAAATCTTGTAAAATTTTCAAGGCAGTATCACAATCTTTTCCCATGCCAAAAAGCTAGTGAAAGAATTAATTTCATAGAAAATATCACGATAACAATCTCTCTGTATCTTTTACATAATGAGAAAGTCAAGAACTCATTAGAAGTCAGGAAGCTGTGTTTTGATTACAGCAACATCCCTCTGTAACCAGTTCTATATAGAACTCTACGTTGACTCTACAACAAGGATGAGAAATGACATTGCATTATGGTTTTCTGTTTACTATGGTTCTCTTCAACTTAACACTCAGATTTTCTTTGAGTAAAACAGGCTCTCCACTTGTTTACAAGATTATTTCTAAGTTGCAAAAATCTTGTCTCCGTATTTCCCTACATTACCATGCTTTTCTCCTATATTTTTTCATTCAATGTTGGCTGCCATAATCATACACACAAAAGTATGACAAAAGTGCATCTGAAGTGAAGGGTTTAGCAGCTAACAGTAAGTGCATCAGGTCTGCCAAATGAATGCATTCCCTAATTTTGGTCATGTATTCTACATACATAGTTTTGTCTTCTTATGGTAACCTTGCTATTTCCCTATGGCAATTACGGAGTTTCATTATAATAGTCAACCATCCTTAATGTTAGAATCTACTTTTATTGGCAAAATCTGAGAACCAAACTTTTAGTTCAATAGGTGTGGTGAATTTAAATGGGCTAAAAAGAGACACATTAAGCCTGAAACTAATATTGGCAGCTGTTTTGTTAATTTGATTGTTATCATGGTCAATCAGCATGTGCTTAATGACTCAAAAACAAACAAAATATAAAGCAGTCAGTTGAAAAACCAATTGTTTTGACACAAAATTATTTTTTTAAATCCCTTAAATTAGTTACTTGTTTTAGAAACATAATTTCAGCATAAAACACATTGGTTCTATCAGCTTCCCTTCTCTTACATACCACATAGAACAGAATTTAAAAAGGGTGGTTAAGCTTAACATCTTTTTTATTTACCTACAGAAAGTGATTGAATTAGACCAAAATTCCTATTTTTAATGATTTTAGTTCCAGATTTTAGTTCCAAATTTTTGTGTGCATATACATAAAAACTACTTCTAATTATTCATTTTTTTGGAGGAAACAATAATATTTTCACAATTATTTATGGGAAATATAATGTATGAAATGATTTTGGAGTCATTATTTGACTTCATGGACAACCCATATATCAAAAGATGAAAATTTATGGCAGAAACTAGATTTAGACTTTTAATCTAAAATTTTCATAAATTATAATATAACTATACTAAAAATTAGTAACTTCTGTTTTTTTATATTATTTGTCTTAGCTTTGGAAATTTATAAATTATATTAGTATTTTACTAGCTTTAAAGTGGAGACTACATGTATAAATTATTCTAAGATGCATATGTAGGTAATTATGGTCTTGGAAAAAGGTAAAGACGTAATTTTAAAAAATGCAAATATTGAAGAACATGACTCCTTTCCTCTAAAGTAGGGTCTAATTGTGGGGTGAGATACAACCTATAAACAGATGAGGAAATTTTAGGGTAATAAATGTTTTGATATACATGATGCTGTGAGGATATATATGAGAGTAACTAATTCAGACTTGGAAATTTGGGTAAGGCTTTTCAGAGGATATGCAAAACTCATCCAAATGAAATTTTTTTTTTTTTTTTTTTTTTTTTTGAGACAGAGTTTTGCTCTTGTCTGCCTGGTTGGAGTGAGGTTCAAGCGGTTCTCCTGCCTCAGCCTCCCGAATAGCTGGGATTACAGGTCCCTGCCACCATGCCGACTAATTTTTGTATTTTTAGTAGAGCCAGGGTTTCACCATGTTGGCCAGGCTGGTCTTGAACTCCTGACCTCAGGTGATCTGCCCACCTCGGCCTCCCAAAGTGTTGGGATTAAGTTGAGTAGGCATGAACCACTGCATCTGGCCCAAATGAACAATTTAGATGAGAATTTTCCAGAGGGACAGATTATGAAAAAGACCAGATAAGAGGGGTTCCTGTGTGTGTGTGTGTGTGTGTGTGTGTGTGTGTGTGAGGAATGGAAAGAAACTAAATAGAAGATAAAATTGTGTGAAGGAGGAAAGCAGGTACGGGATGGTTATGGGAGATACATTGATGCAGAAAGCAGAAGCCAACTAGGCAGTTCTTGTAAAATAAGTTTGTTCTTGTCTTAAGAGCAATGGGGGAAATGGAGAGGATTTCAAAGCCTTTAAGTCAGAGAGCTTCAGGTTAATATGTACATTTTAAAGTGCTCACTCTATAATAATGGAGAATGGATAGTAGGGATGAGGTGAGCAAGACAGGAGGCAGAGAACCAGTTAGAAGTTAGAAGGCTTTTAAAGTCAACCACCAAATGATCTCCTGTACACTAGAGGAGTGGCAATGCTAATAGATGAGATTAAGAGATAGATAAAAGGAAGGGAAAGAAGAACATGGTGATGTTTTGACTTTAAATTGTAGTGAGGGAAAAGGGGAGGGGGCATCAAAAGGACAACGAGATTCCTGATTGTCCAATACCATGCCGTGGTGCCTTTTACTGAGAAGAGGTTTCTAGAAGGAGTTACGAATATGCCAGGTTTATCTTAATAGTCAGACTTTTAAGTAAAGTATTTGATCTAAAAATTATTGTTTTAAAATTTTACATGTTCGTAATATGGCTCCCTCTAAATCATGCTTCTTCATTTTAAATTGGCCTCGGTAGTAGAATATAGGTTGTGTTTAAATTTTGAGAGAGACACATAAAAATTATGTGACTTACGGTAAATTACTAGACTTCTCTGCAAACGCGTTTCCTTATCTGCTGACTTTGGATAATTTCATCTAACTTGCTGGGTTGTTTTGAAAATTCAAAAAGATTATGTATAGAAAGGGCCAGTCAAGGAAGGGTTACCACTGAGTCCTTGTCCTCATTCTGTGTTGATGTCCTTACCATTTCAAATCATCATATATATACGCGCACACACACATATAAATAAATGTGAGACATATATTATATACACACATATATGAGTACATACAAAGTGTATATAATATGAGATATATGCAAATATACATATATAAATTATTCTGATATGTATGTATATTAGAATAGTGACTTCCAAAGATGTCTACAAGCTGATCCTTCAAACTTTGTGGATATGCTACTTCACATGGTGAAAGGGACTTTGCAGGTGTAATTAAGGTTAAGGAGGCCGGGCGCGGTGGCTCAAGCCTGTAATCCCAGCACTTTTAGAGGCCGAGACGCATGGATCACGAGGTCAGGAGAGATCGAGACCATCCTGGCTAACACGGTGAAACCGCCTCTACTAAAAATACAAAACTAGCCGGGCGGTGGCAGGCTGCCTCTGTAGTCCCAGCTACTTGGGAGGCCGGAGGCAGCGTAAACCTGGGAGGCAGAGCTGCAGTGAGCTGAGATCTGGCCACTGCACTCCAGCCTGGGCGACAGAGCGAGACTCCGTCTCAAAAAAAAAAAAAAAAAAAAAAAGGTTAAGGATGCTGGGATGGAAAGTTTATTTTGGGATTATCTGGGTGAGTCTAAGGTAATCCCAGAAATCCTTCAAAGCAGATAACATTTCCCTGTTGTAGTCAACGAACAAGAGATAGATGATAGAGCAAAGGTCAGAGAAATGCAAACTTGCTGGCTTTGAAGAAAGAGGAAGGCAGCCATGAGCCAAGGAATGCAGATGACCCCCAGAAGCTGAAAAAGACAGTGGGATGAATTCTCCATTAGAGGTTTCGAAAAGAAACACAGCCCTGCCTGCCAACACTTTGATTTTATCCCAGCAAGAGTGGACTTCTGACCTACAGAACTGCTGAACAATAAAATTGATTTTTTTTCAAAGCCACTAAGATTGTTGCAATTAGTTGCATCAGCAATAGAACGATTATATATTACATATTTGTATTAATATAATTAAACTTTATATAAGCAAAAGTGAATGGCAAATTTTGAAAATAGGACACAAGATGATATTTGGAGACAGCTGAATAAGAGACCAGAAACTATATATACTCTGTACTCCTCATAAACTTGTGCTCCATAACTTCTGACCTCGAGTGAACATATCCATGGGGACTTGACCTTTGAGTTTCTCTCTCTTCTGTTTCACAGGTGTTTTTATAACTTTCTACCTCAGCAGACATGTTACGAGATTTTTAGATGTTTCTTTCATATTATCCCACACCAGGAAATTGTAGCCTTGGCATGTGCATTCCTATAAGCGTTTGAGTAGAAAGCAAGCCTTGGCCTTTCTACTTGAGTAAAGGGTGGGTGAGAGGAAAGTGGTATTGAAGAGCCATATAATGAGAAGGAAAGTTAGACTAGGAGTAAACTCTGGGGCTGTGTCTTTGCTTCTTGCCCATCCCATTGGAATGTATCCTAGGTTCCATGTCTTCCCTTGACATCTCCCACTCTCCCCACATAAATAAACTTCAAAGACATCTATGATATGTTATGAAGGCTATGAAGAGCCAATGAATACTCTGCTGAGTGGTGTCATACAATAGAAGTTCAAATATATTTGTTAGTCAAATGAATGCATGGGTTGCATATATTTTAATTTAAACGAGAGAGCTTTAAGGAGCCATGAAGCTAAACAAAAACTTGTTTTATTGTTATTGTCCAAAATTACATTTTTTAAGCATTACATTTTTAAGGGCTGATTCCCCCCTCCCCCAAATACTACCAGTTTGATAATTTTTGTAATTTTAGAAACATTTTTAAAAGTATAACAATTTATAGTAGAGGGAAATACTGCTTTCAGGGCCCAAGACTCTAGGTAATAATTGGCAGCATCCAATTTTTTCTTCTCCATTAGCAGGCCCTAGAGCTTCTGGGGAACAGAGCATCTTCCAATCTAGATTCAACCACTGTGCAGAAGCTCTTTGAAGTCACATTAGGGATTTGGTTTTCTAGTAGAACCATTATCTACCATATCGTATACTAGAAAATGCTTATAATGTCACATTGAGATTTCTTTAAAGGGCCATTATATATGGTTCTTATTTCTTTTGTTGCTGGTCGATGGTAACTGAGCTTAATATTAATGTTGTATTCACACATGATCACAAGTACCATCGCTTTCATTGAATTGGCCGTTTAATCATTTCAATAAAAAAATCATACTAACAAACATGTTTTCTCATAAAATTAAATGTCCTTCCCCCCAAATCACCTGAATGATCTATTCTGGCTCTCTTTAGATGAAGACTAAATTAGGGATAAAAGCCCCAGACTCAGCCACACTGAGAAAGAAACCACCTAACTACAGGGATGGGGAACCACGCCCAGTTTCTCTCTCTGTTGAGAGCTGTTCTGTTGCTCAATAAAATTATTCTCTGCCCTCCTCACTCTTCAATTGTCGGAGTATCCTTATTCTTCTCAGAGGCCAGACGAGAGCTCAGGAACCACTGGATGTGTGTAGAAACTGTAGCACAGGTGAGCTAGGGCACATCCAGCACAGCGGCGGGCTGAACCTGTGTGCAAGCCAGACTCAGCCTGGGTGGGCCAAGTGGGTGGGGCACCTCCTGCAGCAGGTAGCATGTCTGAGTGAGACCCAGGAGCGTTGCCAGCCAGAGGTACCCAGCTGGCAAAAAGACCAAGTAAAATCCTGCGTCATTTTCTGGGGGCTTGTAATAAATGTGGACCCAAACCCTCTTTCACTTTCATTTCTGCGCCTTCTGGTCCTCAGACGTTTTCTGAAAACAGATGGAGCACCGATTCTCTGTTAGCCAGTTAAGAACGAGTGACATGGCTGCAGAGGAGGCTGTCACCTACCACCTTTGCCCTTGGAGATGAGAATATCGGCTTTGTTCCAATCCTGTCTTTTCTAAGGCATTTTCCTTCTTTTTTTGTGGCACCTGTCTCTTCTTTATATACAATATTGGGGGTGTTTTGTAAAAACTGCTTTACCACTTCTTTGAAAGTACCTTGTACACTCATGGTTAAGTCATAACCTTAATCGAGGCCTATTGGTTTCACCTGTGAGGTAAAGTTAAAAGCCAGAAATATTGGTTGCTTGGTGGGGCTAAAGTAGAGCAATAAGGGATTTAAAAGAATTTTTGTAAATAGGTCTATGGTTAACATGCAGCTTAATTAAAAGTGGTTATCCAAGCTACGGGTATATTTAAAAGGCCTTTGTGGCTTTTTGTTTTGTTTGTTCTCTTCTTGGATCTTGTTTTGCTGGAAAAATCGTTTTGTTTTGTTTTGTTTTCTCAGTTGGCTAAACTATTTGTCTCCATTTTGTCTTGCCACTCTTAATGCACACATGAGAGGCCCTAAGATAACTTCTAATAGCCTGGTTCTGTTTGGGAAAAACAGAGAAGGTGTCACAGACCCCGTTTTGGGAAAAAAGTCTGTTTTCCTCATGGAACTCCACGAATTAAAAGTGGATGGATCCCTCTCAAAAACTAAGGCTCTGTTAAATCATATGCTTTCCTAGACTTGTTTCTTGAAGGGCTCCAGCCTGAGATGAATAATCCAATTAGGAGACTGGCAAATGAATATTTGTACAACCAGTGGATCTTCTTCTATCTGTCTGTATGTATCTATGTGTTATGTGTGTGGTGTTTATATTAAAAGAGCTCTAATTAGTTGGCTTAAAAAATAAGAGCTTAGATCAAATATTTTTAAAGGAAAAATAAAAGCTCTGATACCTTTTAGTTTATATAACTTTAATATTGTTTTAATGATTATTGGTAAAATACAAATATATTCAAAATGTAAATATGGGGCCTAAATTATGCAGGTCAGATACTAGGTTTGATACATGCTTTAAGGTCATAAACTGCTTCTTTGGATTTTGAAAATTGTTCAACTTGTCTGCTTTACAGTTTGGTAAGGTCTGTGGACATATGGAATTAACCACACCCCTAAATATGCTGGAAAAAGACCTTATCTGTGCTTAGTACATAATTAAAATAACTGGGTTTTACACCAAAATTAAAAATTGCTAAGAGTTACCATTATAACACGTAATTAAGACTACAGAAAAAAGATTTACGTGCAAGATTTGTAAGGAAAATAAAATGTGTCTTTAGTAAAAGATTGTAAGAAGGTATGATCATAAGAAGGCATGGGAATGTAGATTTTTGCCTAGTTGAGAGGGTTAAATGATTGTCTTAAATTAGATAAGATAAAGCTAAAGGTTTAAACAAGTTGTGGAAAGTTTGTAAAAATTAACCTTGTAAAAGAAATTCTGTGTGTGAATATATTGACTAAATTCAAAAGTATATTTTTTTTCCATAAATTAAGCATTGAAATAAAAGCACAACAAGATTTTCTTAAGGCACTTATCTGCTCTTTAACAGAAATTGGTAAGAGGTTATAAAAGGTTTATAAGAATCTCATCTCATTGTCAAACTAGCTAAGATTGTATAGAATTATAATACAATAATAATAATATAACGCAATATAATAAATTATTATATTATAGTTTATTATATTTAAAATTGTTAAAATTTTAAAATAATTTTTTTTAAAGTTCATTTAAAAAATTGATGTTGACATTAATAGCAGACAAATGCAAGGGTGGAATTTGGCTTTCTTTTCTCTCAAACAAGATTTTCATATAACATTAAAGGATAATGAAGGATTCTTGTTTGTCTTGAGAATAAACTATCAAAAAAGGAAGGGAAAGACAAGAGACAGATTGTTTGGAAAGCTATGTCTTCCCTCTTAATGAGTAAAAAGTTCTTCCCCTTTGTAAAAAATGTTTTGAGTCTTCTTTTGACCAAATGGATGAATTATGGTAACCTGGAATTCCATTTCACAATATCAAGGGTTTTAAACCTTTAACATATTTGATAGACTTTCTAAAATCAAATTTCAGCTTCAAAATTGTCTTTCCTGATCTCTAACTTTTGGATGCTACAGAGGGCCCCTAGAGCATCCAAAGAAGAGGTAAATAGAATTATTTGACATGTTTCGTTACACAAGATTGCCAAAATAAAAATAAGGTTAAATCTTCTTTGGGTTATATTTTAGTGAATAATATTAATATATGTTCCAAAATTACATGGAATTTCTAAAATTCTAATGTCTCAGTATATGTTATCAATCATAATGAGGTTATTACATTAAGTTATTGTAATCCACAGGAATAACCACATTTCTTTGTCAATTCTGTTTTTGACTGTAACTACCCTGGACATTTTGTCATTCACAGACAATTGTTGCCTTGCTTTGATCCTTTTCAAAAGATGGTTTATACAGGACTTTCACAGGTGCTCTTAAATGCAAGTTTCTGATATCTTTGGAGATTGTGACATTAGAATAAAAGAAAAACATTCAGACTCACTAAGAGCTGAAACATTCATGAATATCAAGCAGAACAAGAGTTAACTGAATGGACTGAACTAACAACTGAAGTCATCTTTTTTAACTTTTTGCTTAAAACATTGCTAGTGCTTGTTTTGTTTTTCAGAGTCAAGAAAACTTTTGAGCTATCTGTAGTTTTTTTGTTTTGTTTTGTTTTGTTTTGTTTTGTTTTGTTTTTTTATGAGACGAAGTCTTGCTCTGTCATCCAGGCTGGAGTGCAGTGGCGCAATCTTGGCTCACTGTAACCTCTGCCTCCCGGGTTCAAGCAATTTTCCTGCCTCAGCCTCCCAAGTAGCTGGGATCATGGGTGCCCATGACCGCACCCAGCTAATTTTTGTATTTTTAGTAGAAACGGGTTTTCACCATGTTGGCCAGGCTGCTCTCAAACTCCTGACCTTGTGATCCACCTGCATCCACCTCCCAAAGTTCTGGGATTACAGGTGTGAGCCACCATGCCTGGCCTGCAGCTTTTAACAATTGAGTAAGGTATACTCCTGTGAACAAAATTTGGGTCATATTTGTTTCTCTCGCGTGGTTTCAGTAGAATTTGGAAACTATTTGTGAGTATTCTTAACTTATGGAAATATGATTAGTAGGATAGGTGCAATAAGAATCCATTTTCTTTTGCAACAGGACACAATTGGAGAAACTGGTTGTTTTACTAAGACTTTGACTGGAAGGGTGTGCTTGCCTTTAAGGAATCAAGCTTGACTTGCAAAGCCAATAAAAGCCACATGGGAAAACTGGCTTCATACCTTGTCTACACTGTCCCTGTATAGGGTTCCTAACCTGTGGTAAGTAAGGAATGTCACTTTCTAATATGCCCAGGAACCCCAAGCTGTCTTGGGACCTCAAGAAGGGAGGAATTTACTCAACTAATAGTAATCTGAGGGTATGAACCCATGGCTGGGCTCAGCTTTAGAAAGTCTAATCTGATATTCCTTGTGGAACAGAGTTCCATCAAAGCCAATTTAAAAGCCTATGTGAAAAATTATTCTTGCTGTGCTTTTTTTTGTTTTAACAAATATGAGGACTGGAGAGAGAAAAGCTATGTTTCAAGTCTTATCATACACTTGTCATTAAATTCTAATCTCATAAAAATGCCCAAAAACATACAAAAAAGATTAGGTACTCAGTTTTCTGTGAGATTTAGAATTAGAATGTTAATATTGTTTTTACCAAAATTATGAATATTTCAAACCTGCAGAAAAGTATAATCTTCTAATAAGAATCAATCTGCCCATAACTCATTGAAAACCGCTCCTCAATTTGCCTTATTTTGCTTCACATGACTTTCTTTCTTTTTGTTCAATAAGGAAAACATTTCAGATGCAGTTCAAGTCCCAATGTATCCATTCTGGTCACATTAACTCCCCTGCATTTCCATAGGTGACCATTGTCATGAATTTGTTCTTTATTATTCTCATGAATATTTTATACTTTTCTATCTATGGTGTGCCTATAGTCAATGAATAGAAACATTTTGGTTTCTTATATAAAGGATCATTTGCCGCATAATCTGAAACATGCCTCTTTTACTCATATTGTTTGACTGAGGTTTACCCATGTTGATAGATGCTACTGTAATTCAATCATTTTATGTTTATATTATAAAATATATCAGTGGGTATAGATGCAAGATTTTATCAATTCTCCTGTAACACTCTATTGTTAATTTTTCAATGTTGCAATGATGTAGTTCTTGAAAATACCTCCTTGTGTATATGTGTGGGAATTCCCTATAAAGTGCTTACACAAATGGAAAAGCAGGATGATGGGATAAGTCCACCTTAAAATTTACAGGATATTTTCAAATTGCTTTTGAAAGGGACTGTATTTATTTATACTCCTAACATCAGTGTTTAAGAATTTCAATTCTTCTATATCATTATGGACACTCAGTATGGTCAAACTTTAAAAATGTTTGCTTAATCTAGTGATTCTGAATAGCATCTTATGGAAAAATAAATGCTAGCAGGAAGTTGACTACCTTCAGTTCAAGTCTCATACTCATATTTTTGTAGATAATAAACTGTAGCCAAGATGAAAGCAACTTGTTTAACTTCATAGACGTAGTTAACAACAGAATTAAGATAAGAACAGAAACTTGCCTTGAATTCAGAATTCAATTTGCAAATTCACAGATTTCAGTAAACATATTTGACTGATTTATAGCAAGAAGAATATATATATATAGAAAAAAAAGTAGTCACCTTTAAGAATTTTATTAGATATTTTTATTATCTTATTTCTTCCTCTCTACTTTTAGTACCTAGACAGATCCTGAGCCTTTGAATCATAATTACATGTTCATGATCTTAAATAATCACCTAAATTTGATTTCATAATAAAAATGAATTATTGAATATCACCCATTAATCTCTTTGAAACAATAAATTTAAGAAGTTATTATTCTGGAGTTAATCACATTAAAAATAAGGCATTGTTTTTGATTTTTAAATTCCATTTTATATAACACTGAACAATAGATGTCACTCTTTTGCCAATAAAAATAACTATGAAATTATTTCATTTGATTATTTTTCTTCATAAACAGTTCTGGTGCTGAAAAGATAAGTTATAAGGTTCTGGTAGAAAAATCTCGAATAGTGGCAGGAACCTTTAAATATTAATATCTGCTAGTGTTTTCTCTATGAAACAAATTAATATACTCAAACCATTACTTTCTGAATTATTTTAAATATAACCAATCTAAAATTTCTGATTTTATGCCTTTCTATTAATGTTCTCACAATTAGGTGTCATTAAAAGGAAAGTTAGAATGAGGTTATTTGAGAAATATATGCCCGAGTCAGGAAAACTTTCAGAGTATAATTAATTGTATCTTAAGTTTGTGCAATGTCTAGTAGTTCACTTGATAGACAGGGAATCCATAAAAATGGAAATCAGGGATAGAGAAGCCAAGAAAGAAGAAGTATTCAAAATAATGCAATTGGGGCCAGTTCTGAGGCATGGTTAAGTGATAGATTGTGTTCCAGATCTCGTGGCTGAGGTCAAGGACACATTCAAAGTTTTATCAATTTTACCTAAACAAATCAGATTTTTTTAAGAAGCTGAAGGCAAGTTGTGACGGTGTTAGCAATAGGAAGATGACCTATTGAAATGACCTAGAGAAACAGTGGGGTGCATTTGAAGACTGTTTAAAGACAGTGCATTAATTTAAACCTGGGCATGCTATGAAGAAAGGTTAGGTCAAGGAAGAAGAAAAATGTTAAGGAAATGTTAACATCTGTTTCATTGATTGTGACATACTCAGCTAAAACCCTAGCTGCCTGTGCTTGATGCCAAGAAAAACAGATGAATTCAGAAAGTTTGGTGAATGAGCAACAACCAGGACCTAAATCTAACAAGCTGTATATTCTAATTACATTTTTAAAGTGGTTTAGGATTTAAGAAGCACTTTCACATTCATTATCCTAGCTGCTTTCTGACTCTTCAGTCCTTTGCAATTGGACTTCTGAACCAACAATTTCATTCAAGCTGATCTCTCAAAGTTTATTAATGGCCTATACATCGTCAAAACCATTGACCTGCTCTTAAGCCTTTATTCTACTAGATCACTGATTTTTATTTTCTTCTTAACATAGTTTACTCTCCCTGCCCTTTGAATTCTCTCCTTCTTTGCTTTCTGTACCACTTTTCTTTTTTTCCCCTAGTTTTTCTTCTAATTCGCTGACCTCTCCTTCTTATCCTCCTTCACTCACAATTTGTCCACTATCTTGCACCTTAAATTATTTGTTTTTCTCAGGTTTCTGCCTCTAGTCCTTTTCTCTTTCAATACTTCTGTGGGTGATTGTGTTGATGAGGATTTGAGCCATTTTATGTACAAGTCTTCATTCAACAAATATTCATTTTCCAGGTGCTATTCTAGATGCTGAGAACACAGATGTCAAAAGAATAGCAGGGCCTCTTTTCTCAGTCTTTTATTTCTAATGGGGGAAAGGTCATGCATAGGAATATGTTGAATTATTGACTGATGTGTCTATACCTTCATCAGTGCTACCCTCACACTTCAAACACAATTTATTGTATTTTCAGCCCTTACCCAACAGCTAGGAAAATATGGGATTGTGTCTTTCAGGGAAAAAAAATCAGGGGAAAACAAAGGGGTCAATATTTTATTTTTTAGTGTTAAAATAGACTTTTGGTACTGAAAATAGAGATTATGATCTTGAGAGAAAAGGCTTTTAGAAGTTCAAGAAGGTGAACTTTTGTTTTTCTGAAGTATAATCTTACAAGACACAGATCATAAAGTTTATTCCATAAACAAATTTTTCTTGCTTTCCTACTCAGATGAGATCCCAATGGTTATAGAATGGAAGAGAACAAGAGAAGGATCATAGAGGGACAACTGTTGTCTTGTGTTCTTTTTTTTTTTTCCTCTGGGCCATATCTTACAGGGTTGTGGTAAAACCCTACATTAGTTTAAGTCCTGAAAGAGTGAGCTAACCCATGCTCACATTCCTAGTTGTGTTCCTACATTCTGGCAGGTTCTTCACGGGTGTTGAGAGAGTTGCATGTGGTCAAGCAATGGCTAAAGCCAAAGATACAGAGCCTCAGGGAATATCTCTGGTAGGTGGCAGGAGAGGGTTAAATGTTTTTCTATAGAGCTGAGTGAAACACAGAAGTGACAGCAGATGCCAAAATACCTAAAGAAACCCTGTAGCTAGGTTAAAGGAATAGCATTAGCTAGTGATGGTGGAGTTTCTTGTTGGGGGTCAAACTGAAAAGCTGAATGCAGGTAGGTGCCAGTGTAGAGATATGACCCCTTATTAAAAGGATGCCCTCTCTCACCACTCCTATTCAACATACTATTGGATGTCCTGGCCAGGCCAATTAGGTAAGAGAAAGAAAAAAAGGACATCCAAATAGGAAGAGAGGGAGTCAAACTATATCTGTTTGCAGACATGACCCTATACCTAGATAACCCCATAGTCTCAGCCCAAACAGTTCTTAAGTTGATAAACAACTTCAGCAAAGTCTCAGGATACAAAATCAATGCACAAAAATCACTAACATTCCTATACACCAACAACAGTCAAGCCCAGAGTCAAATCAGAAATGTACTCCCATTCACAATTGCCACAAAAAGAATAAAATACCCGGGAATACAATTAACTAGTGAGGTGAAAGATTTCTAAAAAGAAAAGCACAAAACACTGCTTAAGACATCAGAGATGACACAAACAAATGGAAAAACATCTCCTGCTCCTGGATAGGAAGAATCGATATTGTTAAAATGACCATATTGCCCAAAGCAATTTCTAAATTCAACACTGTTTCTATTAAACTACCAATGGCATTCTTCACAGAATTAGGAAAAAAAATGATTTTGAAATTCATTTGGTACCAAAGAAGAGCCCAAATAGCCAACACAATCCTAAGCAAAAAGAACAAAACTAGAAGTGTCATGTTACCCGACTTCAATCTATGCTACTAAGCCACAGTAACCAAAACAGCATGGTACTGGTACAAAGATAGACATATAGACCAATGGAAACGAATAGAGAACCCAGAAATAAGACTACGCACCTACAACTATCAGATCTTCGACAAACCTGACAAAAACAAGCAATAGGGAAAGAATTTCCTATTCAATAAATGGTTCTATGATAACTGGCTAGCCATATACAGAAGATAGAAACTGGACCCTTTCAGTTTCAACCTTATACCACATACAAGTACACATTCAAAAATTAACTTACAGCTGGGCATGGTGGCTCATGCCTGTAATCTCAGCCCTTTGGGAGGCCGAGGCAGGAGGATCACCTGCGGTTGTGCCTGGCACTGCTTTCCCACCAAGATGGAGAAACCCCATCTCACGTAGCCGCAGGCACGAGCGGTGCATGGTGGCATTATGCCTGTAATCCCAGCTACTTGGGAGGCTGAGGCAGGAGAATTGCTTGAATTTAGGGAAGCAGAGGCTGGTGAGTCAAGATAGCCATTGTACTCCAAAGCCCAGCAAACAACAAAGTGTTCCATCCAAAACAGAAAAACAAAAGAAACACCTTATAACCACATACAAAAATTAAAAATTAACCTGTTAGCGATTACAGACTTAAACAAAACCTAAAGTATGCTACAAACTCTGGAAGAAAACTCCAGGCAAGGTTTCACCAGGACATAAGTGTGGGAAAAGATTTCCTGATGAAGGCTCCAAAATTAATCACAACAAAAGCAAAAATTGACATTTGGAATATAATTAAACTAAAGAGTTTCTGAACAGCAAAAGAAACTATCAAAAGAGTGAACAGACAACCTACAGAATGGGAGAAAATTTGTGCCGACTATGCATCTAATGAAGTTCTAATATCTAGAATCTATAAGGAACTTAAACAAATTTATTTTTAAAAAATTAATTCTGTTAAAAAGTAGGCAAAGGACATGAATAGGCACCTTTCAAAAGTAGATATGCATGCAGCCAACAATCATATGAAAAAAGAAGTTCCACCTCACAGATCATTAGAGAAATGCATTAGAGATAACAGTTCACACAAGTCAGAAAAGCTATTACTAAAAACTCAAAAATAACAGAGCCTGAGGTGGTTACAGAGAAAAGGTGATGCTTATACACTGTTTGTGGGAGTGTAAATTAGTTCAACCATTGTGGAAGACAATGTAGCAATTCCTTAAAGTCCTAAAGATGGAAATACTATTTGACTATGCAATCTCATTACTGGGTGCACTTCCTTAAAGTCCTAAAGATGGAAATACTATTTGACTATGCAATCTCATTACTGGGTATATATCCAAAGGGATATAAATCATTCTATTATAAAGACACATGAATGTGTATGTTCATTGCAACACTATTCACAATATTAAAGATGTGGAATCAACCTAAATGCTCATAAATAATAGACTCAGTAAAATAAATGTGATACATATACCACCATGGAATACTACGCAGCCATTAAACGAACATGATCATGTCCTCTGCAGGGACATGGATGCATCCGGAAGCATCCTTAGAGAATTAATGTAGAAAAGGAAAACCAAATACTGCATGTTCTCACTTGAAAGTGGGAGATAAATGCTGAGAATACATGGACACATAGAGGGAACAGCGCACACTGGGGCTTATTGGAGGGTGGAGGGTGGGAGGAGGGAGAGGATCAGGAAAAACAGCTAATGGGTACTAGGCTTAAGATCTGGGTGATGAAATAATCTGTACAACAAATCCCCCCAGAAGCTTACCTAGGTAACAAACCTGCACGTGTGCCCCTGAATATAATATAAAGGTTAAAAAAAGAAAAAAAAAAAAGAGAGAGATATAACCACTTGTTAAAATCAGCTGTTTACCAATGCAAGCAAATCCTGAGGACTAGTCATTCACAGGTGTCAACTGGTCATGTCAAAATTGTACTTTCTGTCGTTGGGCAGAATGATGTATCAATGTAAAAACCGATTTGAAACACAAAGACAGCTATACTTTTTCTCATAGGTGAAATTCATATAAGATACTAGCCAAATAAGATATAAACAAGATATTGATCCAAATTACTAATTGAAGATAAAAACAGGACAGAGAGAGGGTGCCTCTGCACTCCTAAAAACCGTCTGTGTTTGGGGTCATTCTGAACATGAATGAAGCTGTCTACTGGTCATAGCTAGAATACAAGGGCTATGGTGATAGTAGTAAGGAACACAGTAAGGTAACAAGTAAGAAGGAAGACATAGAAGATGATTAGTAAAATCTTATTTTATTGAAACTTCTTAAGTTGATCCTCCAAAATGACTCTGTGAGATTGGCATAGTGGATATTTTTAGACTGTTTTTTAACAGGTATGAAAAGATAATAAATAATACAGAGGGTCAAAAGCCTGTCTGAATTCACATAGCTACTAGGTGACAAAGCCTTAAGTCAAACCCAAAATATTTAACCCTAAGGCAGGTGTTTTGGCTCACTTGGGCTGTTTGATTTTAATCTCAACATTTGGACTCGTGTCCAGACAGTGTAAAAACTATTTAGATTCTCCACCATGGCCTAATTCATTCATCCCTTTCTATACTCATAACTTCATGACAGACATGAGTGTGAGCATGGTATATTGGTTAACTGGCACCATGCCATAACCTTTATTTTAATTACTTCTATTTGTAATTGTTGCTTTGATAATTATTTCCATTTTTTCCTGCTCTGGATTACTGTGTATCTTCTTACTGTTACCATTCAAGCCCTTGTATTCTAGCTATGACCAATAGACAGCTTCATTCATGTTTAGAATCACCTCAAACATGGATGGTTTTTAGAAGTGCAGAGGCAACCTCTCTCTGTTCTGTTTTTATCTTCAATTAGTAATTTGGATCAATAGCTTGTTTAAGCCCTTAATATCTTGTTTGGCCAATATCTTCTTTAAGCCTTTTAAAAAAAAATTCAGACATTACATTTATGTTACATTAGAAAGAAAATGCCTTAACTAGGAAAAAAATCAAATTCAGAAAAATGATGTATTAAGGTTTGCTATCTGGAGTTGCTCTTTTGGAGAATAAAAAGAATTAAACAAACAGTTTATAAATGACAGGTTTGCTTTGAAGATAATATCTATACTTTGAATAACAGGTTATTTGACATTTGTTTTCTTAAGCAACACATGATAGAAACTGTATTCCTTCTACAAGAATATTTTAAAGCTGTAATCAAATTGCAAGCAAAAAATAATTTATACGTTCACCTAAGAAGCACATAAATATTTATCTAGGGCTCTGATACAGTTTTGTCATGTAGATTATGAAAATAATTTTACCAAATAAAAAGTAGTAGAATAATATTAATAGTACAAAAACTTATGATCACAGATTAATTATGGGAAGAAAAACTTGCAATTATAAAACCTTAAGTTTGGTATTTTTAAAGTAGTTTTATTAAGTGCAAGTTTATGCAGTCATTCAAAATAAGTTTGTCCACTATAGGATAGGAAAAAATCTACTTCAATTAATAGATAAGCATAGCTTATAATTAGCATGTCAAGTTTTTGTGTGTAAATGGATGTTTTCAAAGTACTGAAAGTATTTATTTTTCTTAATTTAGCAGTTCTGACTTTTTTTCTACCATCTTGTTAAAGCGTTAATTTGCTTACAATCTTTTTTTTTAACTTCAGGGCATCTGGGCAAGTTGTCAACAATTCTCTTATAGTGGACTCCAATTAATTTATTTTCTGAGTTTTTTTCATATACATAATATTTTATTTTATAATATTCAATATAAAATTGTATGCTGTAGTTTTACATTATTTCAAGTACCATACATATTCTCAGGAAAAAATACTAATGTCAATGGAAATATGAATGCGCACTAATTAAGAAAAAATTTTAATGCAACGGAAGCAAACAGAAATAGCGAGCAATTTTTTAATGAAGTAGAAGTTTTAAGTTGTATTCTACAGATGTGAACGTAAGAATCCTTAGAAAAATACATATAACTATATTATGTAAATTACATCTCAATAACAATTTTTTAAGAAATCACAGGGAAAAGGAAACCACATTGAGATTTATATTCACTGCTACCTTTCCCTCTTGGAGCATTTGCTGATTCTTGAGACTGAACAGTAAGCCCAAAAAGAAAGCAGTAGCCAAGTAAATACTGTTGCAGTCTCACAGGGAAACAGTTTCACAAAACCCTAACATTAAAGTTCAGGACTACCAGAGCCAGCAAGACTGGTTTTGCAAAAAAAAAAAAAAAAAAAGGGATGACAGAGAATTGACATAAACAATCTACATGCAATTTCTCCTTAATGTATTGCTAACTCTAAGACTGTGCATGCATAGAACAAGGTTCAAACATGAAAAAAAATCATAAAGCAGTTGGAAACAGATTAAAAGTCAGCGGATAATTTATCAAGCTTATAGATTTAGAAAAGCAAGAGTCCATGAAAGTAGAAACTTTTAGTTAATATGCCAGAAATGCTAAGCCCAAAAATTAAGAGTAAACCACAACAAGGGATCAAGGTGATATGCCTTTACTCTATTTGTCTTCAGAAAGAAAAATAAATCCTCTTTGGAAAAATGTAACATCATATAGAGCCTTCACATTATATCATACATATTGTTCAGCATTTAATCAAAACATGCTAGGCATATGAATGCAAAGTACCGAACAACTTAAATCAACAGGACAAACAGAGATCTCCTTTAAGAGTCAAGTGAAAATCCTAGAATTAAGAATAAAAGTTGAAATTAAAAATTTAATGCATGAGTTTAATAGATTTGACAAAGAGGATTAGTGAAATGGAAGATAGGCAATTAGATAGTATCCAAACTGAAGCATTAAGAGATAAATTAATGCAAACTAGATAAAATACTATGAAACATGTAGAATACTTAAGTATTTGTAATTTCCAAGAAGGGAAGACATAGAAAGATCTAAAAATAATATTTGAACTATTGAAAGTTGATACTTTGGTGGGGCTAGAGGCTCATGCCTGTAATCCCAGCACTTTGGGAGGCTGAGACGGGTGGATCACCTGAGGTCAGGAGTTTGAGACCAGCCTGGCCAACATGGTGAAACCCCGTCTGTACTAAAAATACAACAATGAACCAGACATGGTGGCAGGTGCCTGTAGTCCCAGCTACTCAGGAGTCTGAGACAAAAGAATTGCTTGAACCCGGGAGGTGGAGGTTGCAGTGAGCCGGGTTCGCGCCACTGCACTCCAGCCTAGGTGACAGAGTGAGACTCCAATACTTTATCAAAACCGATGAAGGATATCAGTGATATATTTAAAAGTTTTATAAAACACAAGAATAAATAAGAAAAACACCCTTGTTGCATTATAGAAAAAGCAATCCTGATTTGAAATCAGGAGAAAAAAATCTTAAAAGTTCCTGAAAATGACAGTTAATTTTTAATAGAAATGGCAAAATAATAAAACAAAATAATGACTTCTTTGAAGGGCAAATAAATAAATAAATACATAAATGAAAGAATAGGTGACCAAGAATTCTATAAGCAGCAAATATATACTTCAAAAGAGAAGGTAAAATGAAGATTATTTAAATTAATAGAATTTTCACTAACAGGCTTACTCTTACATACACATATATGAGTCATGTAAGAAGAAAAATGATCCTAAATGGAAATAGTAAAGAATTAAGTATAAAGTATTGGATATAAATAATTAAATATAAAGCATACAGAATTAAGAATATTGGAAAAATAAACATGAGTTATTTAAATGTGTATTCACTGTTTAAATATTAATAATGATGTATTAAAAGCATATATATATTGCCTTAAAAATATATATATATATAATTAAAAGATAAAAAGCATAAAATCTGGGAAACAATGAACTAAAATATTTAAGGTAGTTTCACTTTTGATGAAGGAATATAATGTAATAATAAGAATGCATGATATGATTTTCAAGTTACAAGAAATGCTCTCAGACATGAACCTAAATATATCAGTAGCTACGTTAAATCTAAAGGACATAAATGTTTTCATTAAAAGACAAAAATTATAATATGGGATTAAAAAACTAAAACCAATTATATATTTTTATAAAGAATTAATCTTAGCTATAAAGAACAGAAAGTTTCAAAATAAAAGGGCAGCATAATATATACCATAGAAATACAAACTGAAATAAAGCAAAATATTCTCTATATGAATATTAGGAAATGCATAATTTAATTCAAGAAAAATTATGAAAAACAAAGAGAAACATTTAGTATGTTAAAACTGTGAACTCAATAGGCATATATAAAACCCCAGATTTATATGCAACTAGAACATAACCTCAAAAGATATAAACTGAAAACTGTCAGAATTAAAAGGAAAAGTAATTAAGCCTACAATTAAAGTTTAAGAATTTAATATCATGGTAAAGGATAAAGTAAATAAGTGTTATAAAATATTTGAACAACGCAATTAAACAAATTTAAAAATAGGCATATAACAATGCTTTTAATACCTTATTGGTAAGTGAAAATTAGAAAATGAATACTTTGAATATTTGAGTATTCAATTTTTTGAATAACAAAAATATAATGTAGATTAACTAAAAGCAGTAGTTAAAAGAATAATCATAAAAGGATGACAAATTTATTATGTAAGCATAGAAATTAATAAAAT